>NW_010300152.1:58046-108035 GCF_000700745.2 Antrostomus carolinensis | reverse complement strand
TCTATATACTGGCACTCCAGCCATGGCAGACGCAAGGCATTTTTGTTCCTTTATTTTTAGTCTGTGGCTGTTTGTTATCCACTACATCAGACACTAAGCACCTATTACACACTCTATGTCAAATCTGCGCAGTTCCTTCTCCAAGTATATATTTTGTACAGATTCTGGCTTGTTTTTTGATTTTATTTGTTTGGTTGTTTATAAAATTATATTAAAGATATTTAGCTTTGCATTTTTAAATTACTGACAATTAACCTAAACCACAAATTTATATGCTACTTCTTTTGTTTCTGTGGTGCACGTTGTACGTTCCATGGCTTCAGTCATCCTTGCATCGAGATTGTGCATCTGCCCAGAAGAAACCAGTTTTTCAGACTGCATTTTAAAATATAATGTTGCGTGTTGTGGCTGTGCCAGTTTCTGGATACAGCTTCTCCAGATTCAGCACTGGTGAGGTTGTCACTGAGGAGCTAATAGGGCCTGCAGGACAAGACATGTTCTCCTTTGGAGTTGGTCCTGAAAGCCCAGCTCCAATTCTACTTCCAGCTTCCAAGCTCCTGGAGTTATACAAATCTAAATAAATCACTAGAAAAACTTGGAGGGGATGAGTGCAAATGACTTATATGTGTGAGAGCTGAACATTCTACCAGAAGAAATATTTAAATATCTGTGATGAAGTTCTCTAAAACCTGGTTTTAGAGGTTGTAGTACTGAATAATCTTAATCAACAAGTGGAATTCAGCAAGGATCTTATTTTTTTGGCACTTTGTCTAGAACAGTAGCATTCCTTAGCATCAGCAGCCCCTCAGATATGTAATCAAGGTTCTTTTCTGTTTTAAATATCTTTTTTTATTGTATAATTCTTCACAATGCATAATTAATTATTCCTGGTACAGAACAATAATGAAAATAATGGATAATTGGATGAAAATTCTTACAATGATGTATCATAAATACATGGGGGTAATTCAAATAAGTATATTTGGTGTGTGGTAACAATGTTACTCATATTTCTATCTATCTAGCAGGTGCCCACAACACAGTAATCCTCATTTTATGTGAAACTAAAGAAAACATACTTTAGCAGTTTTAGAAAAGAAGCTAAGAATCTAAGATGGCAGCAAATGCAAAGTGCTTCCCCCACTCTGAAAATCTTGAGGAGAAAGGAGTGTAAAACTGATATTGTTGCGCCTGCTGCTGCTTTGTACCTGTCCAGCACATCATTCTTCTCCCACCCCTGCAATCTGCCCTTGGTGACCCTATCGATGATCCATCACCTCCATAACAGGCAGGGGGAGGATCCTTTGCTCTCTGCACTGTGACCCACAACAAAGAAGGACTCAAAGTAAATGTGAATTTGTGAGGGTCTGCCTATATTCTGTCTCACTAACTCCCGATTTCCCACTTTTGTGGGATTGTTGACATCACTTGTTTTCCAGAGGTGTGCTGATGATTTGCAGATTTGCTTTCATGGCTGCTACATCTGACTGGGTATCAGTTAATGAATTATACATTTTATGTAGTGGTAGTGTATTAATTTCACACTAGAATCTGTAAAAATATTATATTTACAGAAAAGCATAATTTCTCACATTTCCAGAAATGAACATTAATTCTTTTCACCTCAGCTGCAGGAATCTGAAAGGACTTGTTGCATTTCATAAGAAGAAATAGAAATCTGGCACCTATTTGGAAGATGAAGTCCATTAACATACCAGTACAGTTCTACAGTTTTTTTCATGATTTTATATTAACATAGAACTCTGAAGTAATTCTCTACAGAAATATGGGATGTATTTACTTGAAGAAACCCTGTCCCAGAGCCCTCCAGTATTTCGTATCATCCCTTTAGATTGGGTTCTTGCAGGTGAAAGTAGTTGGATAACTAAAATATTCTGATATTTTATCATTTGTCTCAAGTTAAGAGTGAACTTGAACATTCATCTTGTTTGGTGAGAAGCTTGATGAGAAGGATGCATTTGCATAAATATACCATTACCATTTTACTACATCAGACTGATTTTTTTTTCCTTTTCATAAACAATGAGCTCTGAGGTAACAAAAGTGATACGTATATTAAATAGCATACCATGATAACACATGACACCTTTCTGACACTTGAATAATTCCTTGTAAGCCCCTAGTTATATAATCTGAGTGTATAAATAATTGCTGGTCAAATGGTTTCCCCAATTTTCTGCATCTTTAAATCCTAGAGGTTTTGATTTCCACTTTTAGGCGGCTGTGCTCTCCAGTGTAATAAGTAGTGCTGAGTTGCAACTGTTTAGCTGGTATGGTTAATCAACTATTAACAAGATTAATTTGAGGTTATTTTGGTAAGTAGAAGCTTTGAGTTTGATTTATATTAATTTTGGGAACATAAAATTCCCAATGTATGCACTCTGAACAGCTCCCACAAGTCTGTGAATCCTCACAAGTTTTAAAAGATGATAAATTTCAGTACAAATTGAAAGTATCCAAATGCTCAGAGTGGACGTATTTGTCACTTTCTATTTTCAGTAATCTGGTTAGGGATCAGAACGGTAGCAATACCTTGTGATTTAAGTGAACACTGACCCTCTGAGAATATCCAGTACAGGATTCCTAAAGTGGACAGGTTGCAACGATCTAGACAAAAGATTGATTTCTTTTTTTTTTTTTTTTTTTTTTTTTTCCCTTACAACTGGGGAATATGGTAATTGGGATTGGTTTGTCAAAGAGAAGAGTTCACTCTCACAGCCAAAATTATTTGTAAAAATGTCTTACTTGCAAACAGGTAAATTAATCTCTGTCCTTGCAAGTTGAGATACTCGATTGTAGAAAGCATCCATCATATCTTTGCTAGGACTGTAAATGTGTGCTTTTTTGAATGGTAGACTAAGCCCATTAGACCTTTATACTTTTTCTTTGGCTAATTTAACCAGCAAATTTCATTATCAAATATACATTACAGTAATGCCTCTTAGAAACCTTTACCTCCCTGTCTCTTGTTGACACATTTATAAGTACATAAAGACCTTTCAGTGAGTCTGAATCTTTTCAGGGAAATGGAATTTACTTAATGTGACTGCTACAGAAGCATAGAGATAGAGAGCTCTATGTATTAATCAGTTCCTTGCTGCTGTTGCTTCAAAAATAATTAATCTGTCTGTCCAATGAGTATTTTCTACTCATGTAATCACATGCTACCTTTTTTGCTGAGAGGTATCTGTCCCTAATGTAAGCACAACTATTATTTTGTACAGTACTTGGCAAGGAAACCCTCTTACTTGTGGTATATCACTTATTAGATACTTGCACATACCTTTTGATTTAAAGTAACCATACTTCTTAATCTTCCTTTCTCTCAACAAAAGCTTTAAGATAAAGGGTTGTTCTAGCTCTACCTTTTGCAAAGATGCTGCAGTTTATGCAGAAAGCTATTTCAAGTATGTAACAGTTTTCTTGGCCCTGTTACTTTTGATGTAATAAAATGTGTTTTCCCACATCAGTAAATCTGTCCATAGAGATTTCCAGAAGCACTCATGGTGATTTTATAGTTAGGGTCTGCACTTGAGTTTAAATGAAGAATTCAGTCTTTACCTTATACAGAAGATGTAGTAAATCTTTGAGTATGATAATTTATTTGTAAACCCATTAAAATAAAGCCATTATTATTTTAGGAATTAACATGAAATACAAATGGATTTTGAATAAAATTTGGTGTCTAGTTTTAGACTTTATGCCAGACAGAATGGAATAACACTTTGAACTTCTCAAGCTGCATACACTTACTGAATTCTTACTTCTTGGATAAGTTTGAATTTTTATTTAGGATAAATGATCATTTTCCACATTGTTCCATGTGCTTGCTGAAGTTGAAAGTGGTTGAGGATATTATTCTATGTTATAAAGAAGCTTCATCTTTCCTCATGGCTACAGACACTGCTCTTGAAGAAGGAGGTGGCCCTCAGCTGGACTTCTGGAGGAGGAGGGGTCTTTTTGATTTCTGGTAATTGGAAGGACAAGTGGTGAAGGCATGGTTGTCCCTTAAAAATGAGGAAAAATGTCCAGATAAAAGTAGTTTGTCTTTTGTAGACAGGTGATATGGAGGCACTGGGAAAGTGGCATACACCTCCTCCAGGGAAGATGGGTACAGCTGAAAAAGAACTCAACAGTCTGTCAATTGAGTAGGTGTTAAATACTGGACAGAACAGATGCTTCTTATCACACTTTGATGTTTCTAATGACATATAGATCTCTGCTGGAGGTCTCTGTCACAGTAGTAAAAATGTACACTAGTTGTCAAAAAAAGGTAGTGACTGTGTGGAGACATGCAGATATATAGGTGGGTTAGGGAAATGAAACGTGTTTGTTGTTAAGGATTTTCATTTTCACTTGAGGGGATTTAACAATGTGATTATTTTGTAAACTGTTCTCTACATATGTATTTAAGCATGCAGAAATAAAACAATACTTATATAAACTGAAACAAAAAGAAAGTAATTTTTTTTACATCAAAAAATGCTCTCTGGTCATATACTCTTAAAACAATTAAGACCTACATCAGATTTAATATTCAAAGGTATTTTGTTCAGTTCTAGTGCTCACTGGCTTTAACTATTCTATCACTATTCTGTGTAAAATAAATGGTAGGGTTCTCATTTAATTTATATTAATAATACTAATTATGCCAGTGTAAATGTATATATTAAAATGATCCATGAGTCCATGTTGGGATGAGCAGGTTTTTGTTGGATTAAGTTAAAAAGGGCTATAGAATTAATTTCATTGGAGTCAGGTCATGGCACCAGTCATCATAAAGCTGCTTAAGAAAACTAACTCCTGGGTGATGCATAGGTGAAGTACTGAACGGTTTTGAGGGATAGTCCTGGAAATCTCACTGAAAGTCCAAGATATTTATGGAAGATAAGCCCTGTGAAAGTACATTGCTTCTGATGGAGGGCAAAGCATTGTTCATATTTTAGATTGATTAATTACATGTGTGTGAATCCAGATCCCCCAGCTTGGAAATGCTGTTGCATACACTGCACAGGCAGTTGTCTGTGGACCTTACATTCTTCCGTGCTTAAAACACTATCCCTTTGGGTGGTTCTTGCCTCAATACATCTTGACTTTGATACATGACAGCTGTTTTATGTAACTAAAAATCTGGTTCCAGAGATCTTTTATTCAACTGGTATGACTCACCAGCCTGTTTTCCCTTCCTGAGTGTTTAAGAAGATATTTTCCTTTTGGGGGTAAGAGGAGGGAGTCTGAAATAACTGGCAGTTTTGCTGGCTGTATATTACAGTAATGTTAATCATGTATGACTGTGCCACTCTTCCCTGGCATCAGTTCTGTTTGGTCACCACATTCTCATGGCTGTTTGTCGGCACTTAGCCAAACAGATGAATTTTGCATAATTACTAAAATGAAGAATGCAAATGTTTGGTATAATTCAGAATCAATTCTCTAATCCATTCATACCATGTGCAGCTACTAAGTTCCGTGAAGGTTCTGTGGCAAAATGGAATCACATTCTGCAGCATTCAGTCCTACCTTAGATATCAGCGATTCCAGAATGTTTTACTGTCTTGAATTGCCCTCTTTGCAGGGTGTGTTCACCGTTCTCACTCTTTCTTGCTGGCACCAAAGCACGCACATCTGTGGTTCCATATCTGAGAATAGTAGTTGACATAAAATGCATAAAGGATTGTTTCTGTCAATCATTATTTTTGCAGATTGAGTTGTCTGCAATGGTTTGCAAAAGAACTTCATGATTTGTGTCCTAAAATTCTGCTCTTTGAGCAGTCCAATACAGAATCTTTTTTCGTAAACATGTTATGACTTGTAGATTGCTTTATGAGCCATCTTCCTGGATGCTCCGTTGCCTCCCAACTGTTCCTCAAGTTGTTCTAAACCTTTCTTCCTGAAAGATGGAAAGCTGAACTGAGTACAACAGGTCTAGCAGGAAGTTGTATCACATTGTGCCAGGAACAGGGCAATTCTGATGGCAAAAATTTTGCATGTTGGATAATTGACACATGGTACAGCTGCAGAGTTACGGGACCTACCTGGCTGTCATGGAAAAGATGAGTAGAGCAGCTGACACCTCTAGAGCTTTATTCAAACTGTCCACATATGCTGACAGGTAACTGTGACATATGCTTTGTTGCTGTCTAAATTCAAGCTTCACTCTACAATCATAATGCTAAAAAAATATGTATTTCACATTCAGATTCTGGATGCCGATTCTATGATCCAGTGTGGCAAATGTGAGGTGAAGATCAATAAGAGTTTGACTTTTGTTTACTATCGCTTTTACAGGGGAAAATGATTTATTTAGATGTCATAAGCTCAAATTCTGCATCCACAGATAATTTACCCATGTCTTTAGAGATGAAAAATGGATCCACACGACATGTCCTCTTTGCTCTACTAGAAATTAATGAAATAGAATTACAAAATAGCCCTCATCACCAGCAGAGAACTTATTAATAGCTGGTTAGGCTGAGAATGGAGTTGTGATTGGATGGCAAAGAATTCAAATTTTGTTCTGAGGCTCCACATTTAATATTAATTCATTAAGGTTGCATATTTTAACTGAAATTTGTGAGTTCTGACACTGCTAAAGGTTTAAATAGTTTTTTTACTCACTACTACTGTAATTTTAATAGTATTTTATTAATTGAATTGCTAAATGCAATGGCATTAATTCCTCATGACACCTGTTCTGCAGAAACCGAAATTAAAGTTAACATCAGAAAAGTGTTAGTAGGTTTAATTCTTATTAAAGTGCCAGCCATATAAATAGGGATGGACGAGGGTGTAAGAAGAGGATATGGAGCTGAAACTGAAGGACAGTAACACAAGATGACATTCTTAGCTGCTGTGGGGGAGCAGATGGTTGCGGCTGAAGGTTTACCAAAAAAGCATAAAGTTATTCCTTGCAGAGCTCAAAGCAGTGCTCAGGGAGACTGCCTGCCACCCAGAGACCTCAGGGCTGTTCCAACAGGCAGTTCCTAGCGCTCCCAAGCAGCTAGGAAAACTCTACTGCACTGACACTTTTCCTATTTTCCTCTAGTCACATGTTTTGTGGCTACAATGGAGAGACAAAAATCTTTCTACATTGTCTCTAATCTAGTAACTGGGGTGGCCTCATAGGGAACTTTCCATGCCTTTTGGTAGCTAGCATCAGGAGATATTGCAGCAGGATAGGCTGCACCCGATTCAAAGTTCTAGCACTGCTTTTTTCATAATAATAACTTTTATGGTTATAATGACAATGAATTTATAGTAATGCTACTGCTTGTTAATACTGCAGTACTTAGCACCTGGTATCCCTTGAACTCAAAGTTTTTTACAAAGGAGACTGAACATTTTCTTTCATAGTTCACTAGTGGGCCAAGCGGGGCAAAGGAAGATTAAAAACATGTATTGTAAGGCTATGGTTTTTTAATAAAAAGTTTTCAATGCAGTTTGCCCTGCTCATTTATAGGCATTTATATTATTTAATATCTCCCATGAATATGAGGTCTTAAAACCAAAGTGCATACTTAAGCCAGCAGCCCTTACCTGCCATTGCGGTGCATTTGCAAATCCTGCTTGACTCACTGAGCTGCACCTGTGCACAGCAACAGAAGAAGGGTTTATCTAGTTGAAATAAAAGTAACAGCTTGTTTCATAGCATAAATAAGGATTGTACAGTTTCATTACCTGCATGTCATGGTTCAGAGCTTGTAATGTCATACATATAAGCATTTGTTTAGTTTTAAATTATAATCATTGCCTTCAGCTATGTTAGCAGAGGGATCACCCTGTATATCTTTGTTTAGAAGGCACTGCTTCGATTGCGTTTAATTGCTTTCCCGTACAGCTTTCCTTGAAGGTGTGTGAGAAAAAGAAGCAAATATTGTACTAAACAAGAGCAGCTAATGAACGAAGGCAAAGTCTATTATAAACTGTGCTGTAAGTAGGCAGCTGCTAAATTGAGATGGCTACTAATCAAGGTTATTTCTGTGCATAGCACTGTAGTCTGTATATCAGATATACTTACCCCAAATCTGCCTCTGCCACTTTATTTATGAGTCAGTTCTAATTTCAATTGGTCATGGATTGTAATAAATACTTCAGTAACATGGCCCTGTTTCTTTATGCCAGTGCAAGAATTAAGTCGGAAAGGAAATCAAGTGTGGAAAGGGAGAGGTGGCTCTAGGCCATGTTTCCAATGTTTTTTATTGAGAAAGCTCAATACTTATGTGACTTGCAATGAGTCAGATTTCAAGACTGCTCTGACCTGCATTCAAGATTCCTGTAGCTTCAATGAGATTTTCCAGTGGTAAAAAATAGAGTAAGTGGTGCAACTCAGTCTTTTCCTCCTTATCTCTAGCAAGCCTAGTCATCATCCAGTGCTAGAACCTCAAAGGGAGCTAGGAAAGGGGCAGGCAATATATCTATTATTTCCTTTGCTAGCCAAAAGAAGTTTCTTGCAATCAAAATATGTCTCTGAGGCCTGTGAGTCACCACAACAGTGTAAAAGATGCAAGCTACCTTCCAGAGCTAAAAGATGTATAACATTTTTCACACAGAGCTATGCCTAAGCTAACTGGAGCAAGAATGTGCTATGAAGTTGCTATGGGGTAAGGACACTGGGCAACATAATCTGGGAATGGCAAGTCAGTTTCTAAGGATCCAAATTTCCAGTATCATCAAGTACTCAGTTTGCCCACAGCAGAAGTATTTTTTGACCTATTTGACACAAATCTACAAGATTTGAGCATATTTAGTTCTGTGTCTCACAGATGAACTTGTTCATATTCTCTCCCACACCTGCTTTAAACCTGTTTAAACCTTCACAGCTCGTAAGTGTAAGTGCTCTCTCATTGCAACTGAAAAAGCTTGCACTGCATTTATATCAACGTGTAGTTGGGATTAGTGAATATTGATTGGTGGGTCAAAGGTTTTGTGAACACAAACTTGCCCTCTTAATAGGCATCTATTAATATAGTTTAATTCCCCAGTTCTTACAAAAGCAAAATGTGCACAAAGCATATACAAGTTAACTAAACAGGGGTTAACGTTTCTCTTCCCCAACCAATGTACCATTAATAAATCTCTCATTTTTCTGACAGAGCTACACAAACCTTGACTGTTTTCATTATTGACTTAATTGCTTTTCACTTACAGGTACACAGCCTTTTCCTGTTGAAGGCTAATGCACATTTCCTTGACAGGTAGAGTAACCAGAAAGGTTTGAAAAATGATGGAATAGCCAATGCAAAGCGAAATGTGAAACCAAGGTAATACAGGAGAAGGACAAACCTTGAATGATCCAGAATTCTGGTTCAATGTCCTTTTGGCCAGGGTGAGTTGCTTACAAATGTGTATAAAAGCTATCACAGCACAGCTCAGTTTGAATGTAGCCTGTAAATATTACCAAGGCATCAGAATTTAATAGTGATAGGCAATAATAATAACAACAACAGCAAATAATAATAATAATAATAAATAATAATAATAGTAATAATAAATGCACACCAGGAAACAACTAAAATTTAGTAAGCTATGTAACTTGCCAAGCCTGACTGTTGCCTTGTACCTTTTGAATTCATTTATGAAGTGTGTTAGAATCTGTGGGTATGCATGGATGTGACTGCACAAAATCAATCTGAAAATCACCTGGAGTCAGTGAGCTTGAAATTATTTTGTAGGAATGGTAGAAAATTAAGATTTGCCATAGGACTTCCTTCTTTGACTCCTCTTGAATATCCCATGGCAATGGCTCTATGGTAACATTACAGCTACAATGAGAACAATTAAAGAATTGGCAAGCAATGTTAAAAATTAAAACTACTTTTGAAGAAGGATACCAAATTCAAAACTGGATGGTAAGAGGTATAGTTTGAATTTTTGGTTAGTCCTTACCTTAAGGGCTGATGTCAATTATTTATTGTTGAATCTCTCTTCTGCTACCTGTTTTTCGTATAGAATTGCCACCTTTGCTTTCTAGCATCATTGAATACCCTTTCTCAAATTGCTGGTAGATGCAGTTGTATTAGGTTAATGACACTGGTTAGGGCAGGTGATATCTAAATTTATGGATAATTTTCTATTTTACTTGGTAGCTTGATACGTGCAATCCATGTTACTGGAGTGCTAGACAGAAATGTTAGAATCCTTATTTCTCCCATTGGTGAATGCAGTTCTAGGGCAGCTGAACAATTCTGGGGCCCTGACAAAGTCATCACCATTGCTATGAAAAGCATCTATGGAAACAGGACAATTGTCAATTGGTTTTGATAATGAAATTCCTACTCCCACAGAACTCAAAAGTATTCGAGAGATTTCCTATTGCAGACCTGCTGTAGGTGCGATGTTTAGAGTTGATAACTTCATAATATATGATTACCTTATCCCAGATGTGCTTCTTAATTTAGATTGTAAACTGCTATCATCTAAAATTTGAATGTATAAAGAATCACACAAGTGAAGCCACACAAGGATCAGATTCTAAGCGGCTTAATGCTACTTACTAAGTAAATTTTAATTTATATTTTCTAAATTTTGGAAGAACAGTAACTGACTCTGCAGCCCAATGTGACAGCTGCATAGAACTGAAAAGGTAGAAGTGTGTTCACAGCTTCTGTTGGTTAACAGAATTGACAGTTGAGACAAAGGAATAAATTCCTAAACTGACAATGCAGCCCCTCCATTAATTCCTGTATCTTGGTTTTGGTGTGTGATAGCTAAATTATAGGTTTCACAAATCAAATGTTTTTCTTCTCTAAATCAAGTTTACAAATCATAAAAAAAATATGTAGGCATGCAGCAGTACATAGTGTATCTGAGAATTCTCTTCTGTGGGCTGGGATTCCAGGTCAGTGTCTCTCTGGGAAAAATAAAACTTTGCCGATGAGGATGCACTTCAGAATTGTTGTGGGAGCTTATCAACTACAGACATGCTGAGTGGGGAGAGAACATCTGTTTTGTTAAATCAGTTTCTTGCACTGTATCCACACATAATACAATTCTCTTAAAGTTCTAATCTAAAGGGTATCTTTAACAACATTGTGGCTATTTGTAAGCTTTTTCAAAGCATTTCTTTGGTTAGTAAGGCTCATTATTTAAACCATTCTGGTTTTGATACTGTGTGTCTTTTATTTTACGCCTTTTTTCTGTCCAAGGACACATCCTTTCTGTTCAAACATCCTATGACTTTCCTTATATTGCCACTCCATTACTACCTGTTTGCAGTTAAGATCTTGAGAGGGTTAGCCAGTAAGTAGCACTTGTACAAGCCTTCCTTTTGTATGTATTTGCTGCACTTTCTTAGGCAAACATCCTTCCTCTTTCCACGTTAAATACAATCTATAAAGGAAATAGTAAGGCATTCACAGCTGAAGAGAGAGCATGCCTGACCCACCAGTTATTCATTATTAGTGCTTTTGTGAGTGTAGAATCAACATGTTGCAAGAAATCATCACTTAGTCTTACCACTGTATTCAGAAAAGTCTCTGAATATTCCTTTAGCTGGAGTAAAATTTCTCCAGCTGATAAATTTGGCTCTAAAACATAATGACTTACAATGTGGTAGGCAAAACAGTTTTGTGCACCTTCATTCTAGTGGAAAACTTGATCTGGATGCAAGAGACTTTCAGAATTGGCACAGTTGTTCAAAACCCGTACAAGAAAAGTGAAGAGTTAAGCAGGCAGATGTGTAGATGTGCATGTGAGGATGGTAGAAAAGAGGATTACTATGTGTCAGGTACTGAGCATCAGTTCTCCATCAGTTGAGCGTTGCATTAACCCGATAGGTTAAACAAACTTATGGCAGTTCAAAAGCAAATTGTGATATTCATGGTATGGTTTATGTCACTTTGATCCAGCTCTGCCATATAAAATAATACAAAAAGGGTAGGGCCTAAATGATATGTCCTTGGTTAACCTTCCTTGTCAGAGGGAGGAGGTTAGACACATTTTCTGCTGTGCAGTACATTTGATTGCTAGAGTTATCTTAAAGCTGATTGAAACTTTCTTGCATAGTCATTCAAGTGCAGCTGAGCTCTCCATTTTTAGATTAATTAAAACTTGAACACTTCTTCATTTGCTGAGCCACAAAATACATCTAAAATGTTTTGTGGTTTCCTTAGAGCTACCCTGCATGCCAGAACTTTCCTCTTTGTCAGACGGAAGGACAAATGACTGGGGAGAATTTGAGAAAGACTGGCTAGTAAAGGCCAGTGGTGAGATGACTCTCTGTGAGGTATCTCTCCTTCCATCTCTAGATAGTATATCTATCTTTGAAATACTGTGGAGTGATACCTGCATCCCAAATCTGACCAAAAAAAAAAAAAAAAAGTACAATCATTTAGGCAAAGCCTAGCAGCTCACACTGTGTGTTTTCAGAAATTACGTCTTTTACCATCTTGCATTGATGCTATTGTATTGGTAGTTTGGCTATAACTGGTAGCTCAACCAATCCTCCTCAAAAAGGAGTCCAACACATTTCTACTGGTGGTTTTGCTTTTGCTAAACAAAAACTGAAAGCATTGGGCCCTTATGCCTTGGCAATCTGTGATCAGTGCATTTTTTTCCCTGGTTATGATCGCATTGTCATGTTCTGTCTTGGTCCATAAACCCCCTTGAGCCCATCATAAAACATGTGGTGCTTGTCAACATTTGCCTGCCATTCATCAGCCTTGGCTTTCCACCACTGACCCTTCATGTGACATAACTGATTTGGACTTGCTGGTGAATCTTCCTGGAAGCCAGCTTGTCCGTAATTGAATCTGGGTGAGCCAGCACAATCTGACAAGTGCTCTGAGCAGAAGCTAAATTGCAGTATGATAGCCATTCATCCTATTTTGGTGTTCCCCACATAGAAAGTCAACAGTTTGCTTGCAATCCAACTCACGCTCTATATGGCCTACCATATATTCTGGAGAGGGTTTCTGCAGAAGAGAGAGCAGTAATCAGCTCATACACTTTTCAAATTTAGCCTTTCCATTTTGTTTTTCCACATTAACCTGAATATCTGCTGAGCTGCTATGGTGCATCATCTAGGAGGGTCTTTGTGGAGTAGTTTTGTACTATGTGGTTGACCATCTGTCAGTCAGAAGTGTATATTGATTCAAGCCTTTCCAGTGCTCAGTGATGTACCTGCCAGTCTCTCATAAACAAAATTGTAGATGCATGCAAAAGAACTTGAACTTAGTTCTTGAGACATGGCTCTGGTGATTTTTAATTTCATGCCTGATACACAGAGTAAGAAGTGAACTGTTTTGGCTGAAAATCACTTCTTCTATGTCTGCTTTCCATATGAAGTCGAAATGTGTTGTTCCATCTCACGTGTGCATTTACATCCCTTGGATTAGAAAAATCAGAATTGGGGAGTATACAGGGAGTGTTGGCTGGCATTGGGTCACCTTGCTACGTGATTCTAGCAGCAAACTAGCCCTTTTGTTTGCTTCAGATATTTCCATCCATGCAACATAAAACAACGGTAACTAGAAAAGGAGGTGGACTTGAAATAAAACTCAAATGGAGAGCAGATAAATGAGTGTGTGTAAGATAGAGAATTCAAGCAATCATCTTTCATGATGCAAAGTAAGTGCTGTGTTGAGTACAATTAAACTAGTATATACATACATGCATACTATATCTATGTATGTATATATTGTAATAGAAGGAGAAAGATAATGTGGAGCTTTTATCTATCTATCTATCTATCTATCTATCTATCTATCTATCTATTCCTCCCCCCACCCCACCCCGTGTAGTTCTCTGTTCTTTTTCCTCTTTGGCAGAATTGGTGCACTTATATTTCCCATAGTCGCATTGTGTCCTCATGGGTTCAGAAGGTGCATATGCATTAAACAGTCATCTGTCCCTGAAGGCTGTCCATTTTGGCCAAAACCCTTTGTTCTGCAGAGCCAGCTTTCGCAAGATGGCATTCCTCAGCCAAGCCCTTTTGCCATTAAGTAGGATAACCCTGCAAAAACATCACAGAGCTGTTTTCCTCAGCCAGCTGAGTTTCACTCATTAGTGCCATGCTGAGTCCATAGGTAGTCACTTCCTTGCTCCTAGCACTACTCTTTGTTCTGGGCAGCTGGTGTTGATGATGCAGTAGCGTTTGGATATTTGCAAGTATTGGATGGGAGTTAAAAGTAGCAACAGTGATCAACTCTAAATCTTGCTTTTGCTGTCATTAAGGCGTAACTATGGTAACTTTTTGCTCCAGTGACTTTGTCTGGGTGATAAACAATTTTTGAGCACCTCATCCCTTCTGTTTTAGGGATGATTTGCAGAGTCCACCATAGGACCGGAGTCATTAAAGAATCATTGAGAGGGTGTTCTAGTTTTGCATCAGCAGCTGCCTTCCAGGCTGCACACATTCAAACTTGTCACTCTGGCTTTTAGTGCTATTACTGATTGCTCCCTGTATAGTTTCTCCCTGTAGTTTGTGATTTGCTCTTTAGTTACAGAGGAGATTTTATTAAAGGCTGTTTTTCTTGCTGAGGAGTTTTTATTAAAGGTTGTTTTTATTGCCCCCTCTGAAGAAAAGTCTTTCCAAAGACAGAATTGTCCCCTTCCCAATAACTATGTTGGCACATATGAATTGTCTAATGTTGAGCTGATAGATGAGCTGTCATCAGGGTACAAACCTGTGACTGTTAGAACAAAGGCTGGCAAATTCAAATGGGAAATAAAGTGCAAATTTTTTAACAGCAAGGGAAATTAATAATTGAAACAACTCACCTATGGATCCAGTCAGGAACAGATGTCTTCCTAAAAGACATGCCCCAGTTCAACAAGAAGTTATTGAGCTCTGTGCAGGAATCAACTGGTGAAATTCTCTGGGCTATGTTTGGCAGAAGTCCAGAGCAGAGGATCCAATGGTATCTGCTGAATCACTAAAGCAAAACCAAACTGCCTCGGAAGGAACAGCAAACAGCTTTCCTCTGTAGATCAGACATCAAAGCAGGGAAATGTAGCATTTGACAAGTGTGCTGTATATGGTAATTAAATTGCTTCTATGCTCATTTACAACTTTCTCTTTCCTCCTCTCAACTGCATTTTTCATCCTATATTTTCCCACTTTTTTTTTTCCTCTGCTCTTTTATCATTTTCTACTCCAAAGCATTCAAATTGTAGCTGAACTTTTGAACTACACATGGAGTTTGTTTGTCTATAATCACCAGCATACACTGTAATATTCCACCATATGACAATTTTAGAGTAGGTACCCCAAATTGCAATATAAGGAGGGAATGGACAGGTTGTAGGATTAAAACTGTTTAAAAATGTCTCAGAAAAAGAAATTATGGCAACAAATTGTAATGACCTAACTCAGTAGTGGCAGCCAAGGGCATTGCTAGCAATGGTAGCATACGTATCAAAGGAAGGTGGGCTGATTTTGAACTGCTGGCAGCAGCCCAGCTGAGTTTCAACTTATGACTGAGGTCCTCTCCTTCTGCAGGGACCAGGAACTGTTAGCTTCTGCTAGAGCCTTGGCTTCTGCTGGCTAAAATGCAGCCGTTCAGCCTGCATGAGTGCAGAATAATACAGGTGCTCAAGCAAGGGTTCTTGACTAGAGGTCATTGGTATGTGAACAGAACTGTATTGGACTTGCTCTTAGATGTGTCATCTTTTGCTGCCAAAATCTTTGATGAACTTTTGGGAAGTGTAATGTTTATCAGACATTTTTGGACATATGGAAGCAGTGTCCTAGTGAAAGTGGGGGATATATTGTGCATGTGCACTTTGAAAGTGTAAAGAATGTGCACCCACTCAATGTGATAAAGTTGTTGCCTTCCCATAGTACACATATACTGCAGACATATGTGGGAACACCCAGCTGGGAGGGTCACAGGCCTTCTCCTAGACCAGGAGATGGGTTCATTTTCTTGTGCGAACTTACCAACAAACCTAGGGATCTCTGCAGAGCTTTCTGCTAAGCTTTACATATTTTCAGTGTGTGTTTTTTTCCTGCTTATTTGTATCCTTTCTTCTGTTGTATCATATAATAAACTAGGCTGTAAGCTTTTCACAGTGGGCATTATCTTTCTTTTCTTTCTAGTGTCTAATGTCAAGGACTTGTAATTCCTGACTGTGAGTCCTAAGAATTATGATGATAGTTTTAATAACATTTCAGTTACTTTGACAGTGATAAACTGTGCTAGGTTATTGGTGGTAGATGCCAAATTAACCATATTTGCATTCTGAATCTTTTGAACAGCAAGCTGCAACATAATGACCTGAAATTTCCCCATCTGAAAATAATTTCTCAGCATTTAATGTATTGTTTAATTAAATGTAAGCAGCAGACTTCTTGTTTTGATTGTTAAATCAGTGGAGAATCTGACTGATTGTCTTTCTCATTGGAGTCTTTTATGATACTGGGGCAACACAGGAAGTTCCTTTTCAGCTATTACATGACAGCTGTGAAGAGTTTCAGAGAAATTATTTCTAAAACTTATTTTTGATTATATATAATATCTTCTGGAGGAGAACTTCATACCCTATGAACTTTAAAGGTATGTGAAGGGTGCATGGTTACTAAGTCTCCATACAAGGTGAAGTTTCCCCTACATTGTACTTCCAGCAGATGTTGTCAACTACTTAATGGCCTCAGGAGACATTTGAATAAAGCATCCAACACAGTGATAATACGTTGTGTGTTTGTTTTTTGTCTGTAGAGAACTTTTCACTTAAATTATACATTAACCTGTAGTGCAAGCTCAACATAATTTATTGTTTTTGTTTTTCCAGGCATAGCAAGAGGCTCATATGACAGTCTCTCCATTTAGAGGAGCAAAAAGAAGAGGATTTTTTTGTCAACCATGTGTCTGCAGACTCAGGTAATATAGTGGAGCATTGAATTCCTACCATCACCTGTAGTAATATTGCACAGAAGTTTACACCATAGAATTGGACTTTTAGTACAAGTAAATGATAAACACTTGAGGGAAGAAATTATACTGAATCCTGAGCATCTCTGGACACATATGGAGAGCAGGCATGGCTTTGGGCCCTAACCAAGACTTAGAGACAATTGGTTGGTAGGATTTTTTGGGAAGAAGGAATATTCAAAGGAAATTAGGCTATTCTGGTTTAACTGTGAACAGATGACAGAATGTAATAATGTGGATACAATACTGAGGAGTAAAGCTGGCCAGGCTCTAATCAATTGCCTGTTTCCTCATGGCAATGTCTAGGATGTCTGGAAAATGAGAAGAATCAGAGGTGATTAGAAGAGACCTCCTTGGATGCAAAATGTCTCATAAAAGTTGAATATCAATTTAGGATTCACTTTTCCTGGTGACTTGCTAAGTCTGACACTTGTTTTTTGCTATTATAGAGGTGTAAGAGGAAGAAGAGTGTTTCACTCCTCTTCTCCATTAAGCCAGTGTGCTAAGCAGGGACTGGCTAAGATGTGACACTTCGGTACAGCCTGCTTTGGCTGCTGTATGGGGTTACTTACACATAGCAACCTCGTCCAAATTTCCTGCCAGAATCCACTTCACAAATGGGGCTCAGGATGAGGGTGAGGAACCTGTCACTTCCCAGTAAGCGGCTTCAGAAGTGAGAGACAGAAAAGGAAGAGCAGTCACTTTGGACTAAACTTCACAGGCAATGTTTTTACCATTCCTAGGGAACTGGTCAAGTGGCTCTTGTGCTGTTTCCTCTCTCAGATGTCTGACTTAATGATAGAAAGGATTTTCTTAATACGTAAAGATATTGTTTCCACCATGTACACTCCAGTAAACATCGTAATTGATTCTATTAGGGAGCAGAGGGGCACACAGTAACATATGAACAATAGTGTACTCCTTCTTGTCTTGTTTCAGTCATTTAACTCATTTTTTTCACATCAGCTTCTTCCCTTGTAGTTTTCTGTGTGTGTACAGTACATGCAGTCTTTCTCACTCACACCCACTTTTCCTTCTCTCTTACTGGGAGGCATTTCACTAATGAAACAGTCAGGCAATACCGTAGAGACAGAGGGTGAAATTTTCCTCATCTGCTGAGCCTGTTAAACTCTAAATATTCCATGTCATTAAATCTTTATGGCTGCTCTGGAAGAGCAAAGGACTATGCCCAACTCCAGGGACCTACTCATCTCCTAGTAAGGTCTATAGTAGGCATATATTGGGAAATCTCTATTACTAATGGGGATGCCAGCCTACAAAGGCACATGGAGGTAGACAAATTTGGACTGAGTTGTGGGTTTTGTTTGTGAGAGTTTGTGTGTTTTGTTAACCAGAGTAGGTAATTATATGTAATTATTTGGACAGTTCACTAATTCTTTCATGCTAGAATAAATATCAGGTCCCTTTTATTTAGTGATTTTAATAAACCTAATAGATTTTTAATGTCTTTTAGATTAGATTTCAAAGTCATAGTAATCTATTGTTATATTGTGAAGACCATTTTAACAGGACAAGTGTCTTGGGTAGGATCACTTGTCAAAATTGTGAACAGAACTTGTCTTTTGACTTTCAGCATGATGCTCCATCCATCACTGCCTCTGAAAGACCAGTGAGCTGGATAGATGAGACCTGAATTCATACTTCTCAGGCTCATACCTCAGTGCACCTTCCAGTAATCTAATGAGAATTTTGATAAACAACAAAATAATTATTTTCTGATTTTATGGGAAAAATAATATCTACTTTATGCAATAAGGTAGGAGAATCTACGCTCATATGCAGTACTTTCATTAGAAATACTTACATTTTGAAAGTGATTGCTTGTTCAGTTTTCAGAGTATAATTTACAAAGATGCATCTAAACTGCCTTTCTTCTAGAAAACATTTTATCTGGCTGTACTTTGCTAATATGATCAGTCATATGCTGTACATCTCTTCTCCATCTCTTCCTAGCTATAAATTATTCAGAACTATTATAGCTAAAACTGTGAGTAGATGATTTTATTTCTGTCTTCTGAAATGCTAAAAAGGATTTGGTTTGGAATGAAGGGGCTGACATCCTTGTGAGGCACTGGGAAATCAGGAATCAATTGTGACTGGCTGGCTTGCTCCTGGAGTAATGGGAAAGATGGTAAAAAAAATCTCTTTTAGTTAAAAATATTAGAAGAATTAATGTAAAATATTTAAGCCTACACAGCTCAGTCTGTAGAACTTCCTATCAAGTATAACAAAAAGCACATCAAAGTTTATGGAACCATTTGCTAAGATAACTCTACCTCAAGTCCATTACCTGAGCTGAGGTTAATTTGGCTTTGTAGGAAAAAAAATAACCTCTTGCAATAACCCAAAGATTTAAGTCGTTTCACCTGAAAACACTTGATTTAATCTTCTATAACACAAGCCATCAAATAATTCGTGACTTCTCTTGCATACAAATAAACAGTCTTGTGAAATCACGTTCTGTAATTCATGCTGATCCACAGACTTTCTCACTTAACTACCTTGAACTACACTTCCCAGGAGCACATGGGCTGAGGGTCAGAGGTTAAACTCCCTTTATCAACCTTTGGTTGCCTTCAGGTGTTTCACAACCTGCAGAGGGGTTGGGCTGTTTGTGTTTTAGGATGAAATTTGAGGCTATTGTTGTTGGGCTGCTTCATGCAAATATTCACCTTCATTCTAGTGCAACACAAGTTTAAGGTAGGTTTATCCTTTTATTTGTGTTTTCTTCCAAACACCCTAAAACAAGCTTTACCATCTTTTACGTGGAAAAACAGCTCTTATTTTCTACACAGGTTGACTTGTCCACCTTACAGCCCCCACATAGAGCTTGCTTTCTGGGGATCTTTGCCCACCAGAAGAGTACAGCTCCACAGATGTATGAGCTGTTTTGTTTTGATTCAGCTGTATGGCCTGAAGTGCAAAGAATGTAATTTTTTGTTTTAGTGATCCTGAGGAAGCATGCTAACTGTAAAATGCTTGTGTGATTCTTATTTTGTCCCTGAGGTGTAAGCTTTGTCCTCCATGAGGAGTTATATGCTTGTCATGTGATCCATGGTGATGTGGCCAGTGGTGTTATTCCCAATTTCTACTCTAAATACCATATACCTAACATTTTATAGATACATTTTAAAAATCTGTGGAAATTCAGCTCTCAGTGCTAGCAATCCTGCCTGGAAGGCACTGAGTACAATATAAATATGGTACATTAGTAACAAAACTGGTATTAAAGTGATAATATATACTTAGAATAATAAAAAACTGTATCACTGCTATATATTTAATTTGTATCTAGGATCTCTTATTACTGGTTTGCCATATTTTTTTGATTTAGCTAATGGTTTTTCAGATACATGGCTAGTTCTGTATTCTGTTCTTTCACCAAAGCATAGGGAATTTCCTCTACCTGCTACTATCATTAATGGCAGCAAGCTTGTGTGGTTGCCTGGCTGACAAGCTTAGAAAGTAATGTATGGATTAGCACATTGTTACACTCTAGTAACACCTAAGTACCTCTATATTGGGCTCGAGTCCTGCTGTGGTAGGTATTGAAATGTAAAGGAACTGGTTCAAAAGGCAATAGGAGTAGAAGAGAGGAGGCAACAGCTGGTTGTGGGCAGATGGGGAGCACTTGAGATTAATGAGACAGTCCTGGTTAGTGTGATAGGCAGCTGTCAGACTGTGCCAGCAGCCTGCTTGTTGTTAAATGCTTTGTGTGCATCACAGCAAACGGAAGGTGGATTGCTGATGGAATTTCTCTGAGCTTTTTGGGACACTGAGGTAGAAAAAAAAAAAAAAATATTCTGAGGTGCTGGAAGCCAGCAGCGTTGGCTGGACAGATATCAGTAGCCTGATTAGAGACAGTATGGGATTTGGCTGTGGCAAGCCCAGTGGGAGAGACAAGGTTTTGTGCCTGATCTAAAGTGGATTAGAGGAAGTGGTGGTGATACAGTCGGAGAGAAATAAAACAGGGACATTGTTTTGCAGTGTTGATTTGAATGACTCTGAGTTGACATTTGTCAAGCCAGCAAAGAGCAGCCTATGACCTTTAGGAAGAGTATTCAATAAAATCTAATAGCTCAAGTTGATGGTCTGTGGTACTGTAGGATGACTATCCTAACTAGTGATGGTCCTGGTCATAAAATTTGAATTGGGATTCAGTGCACCCTGAGCTTCAGAGACTCTTCATTTTCATGTGAATTCGTATCTTTGTGACAACAGGGGGCACTTGCAGAATCAAATATAGGTGTGAATTTAAATTTCCTTTTGTTATTTCTCTTCAAAGTCTGGATGCGTTTGAATCCAGATCTTCTAGTCATTGCCTTTGCCCCATCTTTGTGTGCTCTTATGCTGAACCAAAGTGCTGAAAACAGAAGTGCTGTTTCTAGCAAAAATCATGACAAGTTTTTACAAAGTTGTATCTGCAAGAAATTTCTTCCTGTTATTTTGTTTAGTGCAAAGAAAGAAATTAATCCCGTGGTGACATATAATTTGTCCTCATTAGCAGGAAGCATAATTTATATAGGCTCAAAAGCTATTTGTTCGTCTAACATACCAGCCTAAAATTTTAGCCACCACTGATTGTGCATTGTTGACTTGACAGCAGAAGTAACCATAACTTAGACTTAATGAATGCTTTCATGCAGTTTGCACAGTCCTCCAAGAGTCCTTATTTCATACTATTTAATGCTGTGCTGAACAGTTGAGTTTGATAAAGGCTGAAACATTCAGAATTATGCTTTCATTTGAATTTTAATTTTTAAAGGGGGAAGGCAGATGGTATTGTTTTACTGAGAGAATAGCCCAGCGTGTCCTGCTATACTAAAAGTCTTTTTGAGCCCATTTGATACTGGTCTCTGAGTTTTCTCTGACGGTTTCCTTGGCTTACCTACTGCTTTCAAATTGCATATATTAGTTTCCTATCGGAATAACTCGCAGGCATGGAAATCAGCCATGTCCCAGGAAGGTCACTGGAATCTTGGTGATGGAGAATTAATTCCCAAATAGGCAGCTTCTGTATAGCATTGATGGTCTTCTTAGTGCCAAAGACTTAACTTTACAAATGGACATGAGTTCAAAAGGCAAATGCTAACTCAAAGCAGTAGATGTATCTTTGGAAGTACAGTCTCCTTGTCAAGTATCCAGGAACAAATTATATCTAAATTGTTCCCACTGTAGGTTGCTAACTTGTCTCTACAGTTCATATAGAGGCCTGAGTTCCTCTCAGTTCCATTTATTTTTGCATGAAAATGAATAAGAATAGACTATTTCAGTTGAAAGGAATGTACAACAGTCACCTAGTCCATCACCTGACCAATTCAGGGCTGACCATAAGCTAAAGCATGTTAAGGGCATTGTCCCAGTGCCTCTTAAGCACTGACAGGCTTGGGGCATTGACCACCTATCTAAGAAGCCTGTTCCAGTGTCTGACCACCCTCTTAGTAAAGAAATAAGCATGCCTCCAAGTAAACCAGAACAGTCCAAGAATTCCCTTTTTCTTTGTAACTTCCCCAAATTTTTCCCACGTGACACTTGCCAAGGAGGTCCCTTGCTTTAGTGTCTGCAATGGATACCAGGCTGCTTTTTATAAATCTTCTCTCCTTGTTACCTTTAGCCTTCATAGGAGGATGTCATCTGACTCTTCCTACCTGTGGTTTCCTGGTTCAAACGTCTGTTTTAAAAACTGTTTTAATCTCAGGATAGATTTGCCTCAAAATAGACAAAGCTATTCTCTCTAATAAATCTTTCCTGATTCTTCTACATCCTTACCTTTCATCAAAAGCTTAGGCAGCAATATCTCTTGTTAATTTGCTCAGCTCAGCCTCCTAGATAGAAGTTCAAAGCTTTTGATGCTGGTACAATTCAGTTTGAACTGTATGATTAAAAAAAAAATTAAAGAGAAAAAGCTAATTTGTTTCATGTTTGGTGAATTTTATGCAAGTAGAGAGGAAAAAAAAGAAAAAGCTACATCTTGCTCAAAAATGTTGGCTACCGTCAGTGGCTATGCAGGAAAACTGCATGCATTCAAAATCTTATTCCTTTCAGTACTAGCAGCAGTGGTAAAGAACCAGTTCATTGAAAATGAAGTCACATTTTAAAAATTATTGGGAAGAGTTGCTGAGCAGTCAGTAGTGGACCTAGCTATGCTGTGGAAAGTGGATCGGGATCAGCCAGTAACTAATTTTGTCATAACTGACAATTGAAGTGAATGAATGAGAGATCTAGGAAAAGGAAAACAAGGCTGGAGCCTAGAGACCATCTTTCTGCCTTCAAGACTAATTCAAATACTGCTGTGCACATTGTTGGGAGGTACTTGGTGATCTTCGAGTAGACTAGAGAGTGATGGACATGCCAAACAGTAGACAATTTGCTGCTTTGCTGTTAGAAGAATTATCCTAATGCTTAACTCTTCCTTGGTGAGGAACTGCAAATCAGTGCATCTCCTCTTGGGCCATGTAGTGGTGGGAGTAGTTATGATAGAGGGCACCAAGCCAAGGAGCAGCAATAATGAAAGGAAATCCTTTCTGACATCTATTGGACCTGGACAGCAGTTAACCGAGACAAAATACAAGGGCAGAAGCAAAGGGTAGAGCTCAAGTAGTATACCCAAATTTCTTATGATGTTAACTCCAGTAGACCTGCTGGTGTTCACCAATTTCAGAACAATAAAGTAACATTCAGCATAAGAAACAGCATTAGGTACTCAACAAGTTGTTTTTGTTTTTTTATAACTGCTACTGAATATTGTGAGCATCATTGATGTGAAGGTTTTGTCCCTCACAAATTTTTGTGAATTGACTCCCTGTTAGAAGTTAATACAGATGTTGGCTGTATTCAAAGTGATGTGAAATTTATTTAAATTGTTCCTGAAACAGAAATGATCTTAAAGTTAACTGTATCCTGTCTCCCAGTGTTTCCAACGTACACTTCAACTTTTGCTTCAACTGCTGACTCCTATGAGAGATTAAAGTAGAGAGGGATCCTCCTACACTTTGTAAGAGCTGTCCTTCTCTCTTTCTTGCTCTCCAGAAAGAAACTTCACTGGAAAAACTAACAAAGACAAATCTCCAAGTCAAAAAGTACACATATTCTGTTAAAAAAAAAAAAAAAAAGTGTTAAATTATGTGTAACAGTGCCACCTGCTGAATCCCATCCTAAGACCTTTCTTCTCAAAGGGAACGTGTATCGTAATGAAATGGAGCTGGTCTTGATTCAGGCACAGGCATGCATTCTGACCATTTCTCATGTGGAATACAGGGTACAACATGGTTTAAAGTACTAAATTAAATACTGAACTTTGGAGCATAAGATTGATTTGATTAAGTGTGTCATCATGCAAATGCAAAATATAGCCGTTGGAAATCAGACAAAAGATGATTTTGTCTGCTGTTAAATAGGCCTGATGCATTTTCCACTATTATTAATACCGTGATGTGCAAAAATACATTTGAATTGCACTTCTAGTAGTAGCTTGTCTAGAAGGTGTTGATGTTCTAAAGTTGCAAACAAAGCGAGATTCCCTGCTGAATTTAGAAATATTTGATTCTACCAAGAACACTGTCAAATAAGTCTAAATTGACTGAGACAGGTAGTCATTTTGTGGCAGTGAGCGAATGCCTTTATTGCATTCAGCAGTTTGATACAACAGCCTCCATAGTGCCTAAAAAGACTTCATGTTTTTTGAAGCCATTATGGGCTGAATTCTGCCGGCCTGATAAATATTGATTTGTTTTTAAATGGTCCTGTTCATTTTAATGGAACACTGATGCAGGACAGTGCTGTTGAGATTCTGTGTGGCTGAACTGGCCTCCTTCTCTGAAGGACCATCCTATGTGATGACAGATACTGGTTTGAGTAACCTCAATGATACCACATGGGTTGGGCTGGTATATGCAGACCTGCATCACCTGCATGTTATCAGACTGTTTTCTATGTCATATCATATATGGAAAGACCTTTCTCTTGGATTTAAATCCTATACATGCCCTTGCCTTACTCATTTTCTATCTGGTGCAGTGTTACTCCAAAGGGGCTGGTTTGCTCAATTTCAGATGACCATCCTCTGCTACGTGGACAGTTTTGCAAATGCTGAGCCCAGTGTCTGCTCTGGTCACAGGTATAGCTCTGACACCTTTGGGAACTAAATCTAATGTGTAAAACTGTAACATACTGTGTGTTTCTGACATTAGTTGGCAGGAAATTTTATGCCAAAGAGAGCTTGCTGTGAAGGTCTCTTAATTAGGAAAGCAGAAGAGAACAAAATGTAGTGGACAGGACTTGTGATAGATCCCACAGTAAAATGCAGGATGTATACCTCCCCTTTCCCACACCCCTGTGTCCCTCTGAAGAACAACAAAAAAGCTCTCAGTGCGTGGCAAAGACTGCTTTGTTTATTTGAAAAATTAAGTCTGCGTATTTTGGCACCAAGTTCAGAAAAGCTGATCCTTAAGTGTCTGTCACAGCTAAAATGCATTGGTATTTTTCTTCTGGCTGCCTCCTGGCACTGACATTAGGACTATGAGTGTATAAATACGGAGGGATGCATTCTTGTGTTTCCAATTCCAGTGTGAGCTCTGTGGTATTGGCCTCAGTGTTTCTAAGCAAGGGAAAAGGGATGTTGACAGGCATGTAAATGAAGCTGGACACATGCTTAACAAAAAGTGACAGCAAAGTAAAACCAGTGACTTTGTTCCATCAAAAGATACAAATTTCCCATCCTCCAGCGTAACATTCAAAGTGCCAGCATTCTCTGAGCTGTTTTCACAGAGGATGTTCTCTAATGGTCAATTTGTTTAAAGGGAAAAAGAATGGGATTGCAAATGCAGCAAATAAAATCTAGCAAGGCTGCAGCATGAAATTCTAGCAGATATTCTGCTGCTGGAGCCAGACTTCTGAAAAACAGCCATTCGTACTGGCTCTGGATGGCAGCAGTGGCACAGAACAGAGAACCTGTTTTTCTCCATCAAGGAGTACAGATGGAGATGGAAATACTCTTGTATTTTGGTGCCTGTGCTCAATAATTGTGTGCTGAAATATCTGATAAAAGCTTCAGAGGCATCTTAAGAACCCTGTACCATGAAAAAGATACTGTTGGCTTCAGCTTGGGCTCAGCTCGAAACCCAAGATGAACACAAAGGATTTTTCATATCTTTGTTGTAATAAAGATGGTCTCTAGCATCTCTGCATCCGCAACTGCATTGAAGCCATAAGCTTCTGTGCATTTAATAGTCACATTAGCATGTTAAACTATTTTTTTTAACCCAGATTGATTCCAGTGGGTTCCTCAGACAAAACTCTCACCTATATATCTCTCAAAAGGAGCTCTGGAGTCTGTATTGAGCAGCAACCATGTTAGTGAGACAGGCCAGGGTATTATGTAAGGGAGAATGAAGGGTCCTCTAATTCTGTTCTGAACATGATGACTACAATGATGCCAGGGCTTGGTCAGAGCAGAGCTGAAAGGAGGGGGAGAGAACACCTTCCCATTAAGGAGATTCCCAGAACCTGCCTGTTGAGCAGGAGAGTACAACTGACCTGTTGTTAACGCTTGGCAGCTTCTGCCTATTTGCTGTGAGTGAGGATGAGGAATAGAGGGAGCAGTTCCCTTAGCAGGAGAAACACGTGCTAGGAAGATCCAGGGTGAAGCCTGCAGAACAACCAACTAAAGGCTAAGGCACAGGTGCTCTTGTTTCTGATACCAATAAAACCACACTCTGGGCAGAAAGATGAGTACTGATGATTATTGAGATCTATGACCTGGGGTAGTAGAGCTAAAGAAACTATTTGCAATGATGACGCCTGTCCTCATCCTGTAAGCAAAAACATTTAATGTGTCACTGTTGCTTGGCAATCTCCATCGGAAGCAGGAAGAGCAAGCCACTCCTGTTTGAATTTGAAATGCACATGGTGAAGAATGAATGGCTGGAAACCACAGTAATCCTTCAGTAGTGCTGGTGTGAGTCCAAGGCACAAGGCTCAGTGGGAGCGTAAAACCCTTTAAAAATGACTTTAAATCTCTTTTCTAGGCATGCTTTTTTTAAGGAATGCTTATGGAAGAAGAAAATACTAAGCTTCTCAGAATAAAAAGTTGAAATTCTTCTGTTCCTGCTGTTGAACAGCTCCTTCTTCTTGCTCTGCTAAATCATTAGGTATTGGGTCTTAAATCTACTCCGTCTCCTGAGGGGTAAAATTCCATGTTCTACAGAGAGGATTACTTATTTCTTCGATAGATTTACTTTAAAAGGGGATGAGGGAGAGACTTGCAACAGATTTGAGGTGTTGAAAATAGCCAAGGATAGGATGTAGATGATGTAAGTTATGTGGCTTTTCTTAATACAAGTACTGAGCAAAGAGGGATGATGTAGCACAGGAGCAAGATGCTATGGAGGGGATCATGAGGCTAAGAGTATGTTTTCAACCCTCACCATGTTTTGAGCTATTTGACCTCTGGTTTGACCTTGAGTACCTTGTCTGCAAAGCTGGTATCATGTTTGGAACTGGACAGTATTTTATGCACTTGGTAGATGTACTTGGTGAAGATGGAACTTATAGTGACAGAGACTATTTGTAAATCCATCAGTTTTCATTGAAAGGATTTTTGGAAGGGAAAATTAAATGAAATTTTGTGTGTTTGTGATTATTTCTCTTATAATTAGCAAAATCTAATCTTTAAGAAAATTGCCAAGTAAATAAGCGGAAAATTACCATTACCACAGTGTAGAGAAAATTTCTCTATTCTGTCAAAAGGAATCACTGCTCATCTTGATTTTATTTGGGTTCATTGCATGAGAATAGGGAACAGAGGTCCTAGCTGAGCCTGCGACACCCTCAGATGGAGCACTGTGAGACTGTTCCTTCATGGAGGAACTCCTGATGAAGGCAGCAAGAGATGGGGAAAGGAAGGGCACTGACTGGGGAGGTTGCTGGCCCTGTGTCACAGAGATGATCAGTGTTAGGGTTGAGAAGTGTATGTTCTTGTTTTTAAAGTCTGTTAGCTCATCCATCTGTGTGTAAGGCCAAACTGCTTTACACTCCTGTGTTGAAACCATCTCTATTTTCAGTTCTCCTCTCCTGGCTAGGTGAAAAGCCCTCTTTGTAGATTTTGTTCTCTGGACCAGTCTTCTTTAGCAGCTATGAGTGTAACCCCTGGTAGCCAGGGGGATGTGCTGGTAATTCACCTTTCCGATCTTTTGTCAAAATATATTTAGTGAGAACAGTGGGGTGGGAGGAGGACATTAGGGGTCTTTCAGCAGGTTAGAGTCAAAGGGGTAAGAGACCATTGCTAAAGTCCTCTGTAAAAGGGAAAAAGAACAGCCTACCAAGAAACTGTAGTGTTAGGTCTCAAGAGCTGAGCTTTGAGACTCTGCAAAATTCTCTTACTGAATTGATAAAATAATAAATGAAAAAGGAAGCAAAATTTTATTGAAATTAACATAAAGTCCCTTTAATCATCAAGCTTAATCCTCAGTAGAAAAAGACTCCAGAATTGATTTAAAATCTCAGTACAACCATCTTTTCTAATGTGAAACAGGGATCCAAGTAAATGAATGATTTGCTTAAAAAATTCTGACTAATCTTGAGAACATTAAAATTAATATAAATGTGTGATCTCAAGTTCTATCCATTTTTGGATCCCATTTCAGTAAGTACATATAATTTGGAATGGGACCTAAGCCATTTTGTATCTAAGTGTACAGGGAATGCATTTCAGTATCTTATCAGACTGGAAGAGGGAGATCAGCTTCACTGTTTCACAGAAGGTGTGGAAATATGATCCTAGATGAACTGGAATAGAAACAAAATGGAAAATGAGTGGAAAATGCAGCAACTTTCTTTGAGGTTATGGAATCATTTAGCCAACTGTCTTCATGGGGAATAAACACAAAGTTATAAGAGCTTCTGGCCACATGCGTTAGCCTTGTAACATGAATTACCATGTATGAAGTTTCATCAAGGAACTGTGCTGTGGATTTCAGGATCTGTTGGGATAAGAGAAGTCACCTCCCTATATTCTGGACTTTGTGGAGGAATAGGATAGGACAAGAGGAAATGGCCTCAAGTTGGACCAAGGGCAGTTTAGATTGGATCTGAGGAAGAATTTATTTACTGGAAGGGTTCTCAGGCATTGGAAGGGGTTGCGCAGGGCAGTGGTGGAGTGCCCATGCTTGGAGGTATTTGAGTCATTTAGACAGAGTGCTTAGGGACATGGTTTAGTTGGGGACTTTTCAGTGTGAGGTTAGTGACTGGACTCTATGATCTTAAAAGGTCTTTTCTAGTCTAGGCAATTCTGTGATTCTGTGATTGTTTTCTGCCTTCCTTCCTATTGTGAGGGGGTTTTTGGACAGTTCATCACTTCTGCTAAAGAAGTTTGAGGGAAGGTGATCTGAGCCATAATCTTTGAGTGCTATATAGCATTCAAAGTCCAATTTATTTTATATTCCACAAGAAAAAGTGAGTTAACCGATCAGTTTAGAAATGCCATGGTATTTCTTGCTGAACCTCAAGTTTAATCTGCTATGCATACTTATTAAGATACTGTCATAGGGTTAAAGGTAGACATGAGGGCACTGTATCATCTTAAATATTAAGCAAATTCGGTACTAACAGAGATCATTACCTTTCACTGACATGTCTGTGCTTTCAGCCCAGTGATTTTGGACTGAAGTGTCTAGCCTTTGGAAAAGTGTCTAGCAGTTGTGTGTCACAGGGAAAGAGGGGTATGCCTCCCACCTGTACCTGCAGCACCCAGAAGCACGTGAGTGACCGAGGAAGAAAATTCTCTTCACCACATCCTATGTATTACAGCTGATCCCTGATGCTTTAGGGATAAAGGTAGAGGAATCTTAAGAACTCGAGTACATCTGCTCACTTGGGAAGAAAATAAATTCTTTGTTAGCTCGGGTAGGTGATCAGATAAGCCCCTGAAATGAAAGAGCTAATTACAATATTTTTTTCAAATGTTGAGCTGAGTTCTGTGGAAAATAAAGGGCTGCTCTTGCTTGCTGCCCTTTGTGGATAAAGGGGAGAACTAGAACCACCATTCACAGATTTACTCCTTCTCTTCCCTTCCATTTCCAGGCTGAGTGGTGGGTTCAAGCCATGTTCTTTAGTAAGAACGCTGCTGTTTTATGATGCACCAGCAATGATGACTTCACTGCTTCCTCAGATGCTGGAGTTGTACTGGTTCTGCCATGGCTTCTCCCCACTGCATGCAGCGTGCTAGCCTTCTGAAACTAGAGTCGTTATATTACCTAGGAAGTCATGTTATACTATGCAGATTTTCTGTAATTGAGATTCTTTTGTGTATTATTCTGCTCTGGGATGTAGATGAGAAGCACAGTAAATAAAGAAGGAAATGCTTCTTTTGACAGAATTAACTCTTTTACTTTATGAATATACTTCTTTTTTTTAAAAAAAGAACATTATTAACATAGACTATCACCTGAAGTAAGAGCACTTACTGAAGTTTGTAGGGAATTTTGCACATACCTCTGAAAGCCTTAGAATTAGATATTTGCTAGGATGAGGGTTAGAGAGACAGCGATACTAAATACTTGGCAATCTTGTGGCATTTTGGGAAAGCCTGGAAGATTATGCTGGGCACCTCTGAGTCCTGAGGTTACTCAGAGTCAGAGGAGCAGAGAGGGTATTTAAAATTGTTGTCTCTTTTGTTTGCCCAGGCTGCAAGCTGTGGACAATATTCCATTGAAGAACACAAGTGATAAACACTATCACAAGCTTTTCAGAGAAATCATGCAGGTTGTGGTGAGTGAATATGCCATACTTGGAGAAGATGCTGGGCCAACAATTGAGGGGATAGAATGTCCTTTCTTTGCAGCAGATACAGCAGAGTTGTTGCAATGCCAGCTTCCCCATAATATCCAGTGACCAATTACATTGCTGCTAAACCAAGCTACAGTAAAATCTGTGTCACGCTTAAATTGCTGTAACAAAATTGTGCGGTCAACTGTATCAGAAACCTTTGCTAGATCAATAAATAAGGCTCCATAAATGTGGCTGATATCCAGAGAAATCATAGTATCATTCCCAATGCATACAGCCATGCTGCAGTAGTTAGTCTGAGCATGGTCCTGCATCCGGAATGAACAGCAGTTGCTTAACTGGTGTATAAATCTGCTGCGCGCACATGGCTGTGAGGGTGACTCTTAAATGAAGAATGACTGGAGTATATTTGAGCTTTTGTGTAATTTTGTGAACCTGGAAGATAACTGCTTGCTGTGTAGCTTCTACCCGATTCAGACTGATCATAGTTTGTGTGCTTTCATGACTGAGACGCAGAGTGTGAGTAACTCACGTACGAAGTGTTCGTGCGCAGCAGCTGCCTCTGTTTTGTTACAGCACCAACTCACCCATGCCAGGCCAGCAGGATTTTCCCAGTGTTTTTTTTCTGAAATGTTACTTCCTGCTGTGTAAATTACTTGCACTAATACTTAAGATGTTTTTGACTGACTCTAATGTCAAGATTGCAGTAATGTGTTATGAAGTCATAATCACTGACAGTCAGGCTGAATTGTTTATCAGACACATTTATAATCCTGTTTTCGTGACATTTTTTCATTACTGGGTAACTTTTGAGGGAGGGAGAGTTTAGTGATTAATCATTATTATGAAGAAATTAGAAATGATGTGTACAAGTTGCAATTCTGACTTTGTAAAATCTGTTAAGAGTCCCAGACTAAGCTGGAGTCCTGCTGTAGGTAATGACAATTGCAGATCTCCCACTGATTTTGTGGAGTTGGGGCTCTGCTGAATGGACCTCATTCAGTATTTTCTGTATCTATGAACTTGCAGCAGTATGTTCCCTATCCTCACACCTGTGCCTGGTTCGCATTGCACAGGCATCGGTCACAACTGCAGTTATAGTGTCAATAATAACAAGGGATCCAGGCAAGTTCCACAAAATATGAATTTGACACAATAAATTATATACCATCTAGCTTCTTAATTCTGACACGTTCCACCTAATAAAATATATTAACATCTGGGAAGAACAGTGTCTCACTGACCATATTTTGGCCCCAGAACATGGGGCAAAGGGCCAGCAGAGTCTGAGATCAGCAGCTGGAGCTAAGCTTGTACACGTGATATTTAACCTTCAAATGAGTGGCAAGGTCTATGGTGTATGGTGACAGAAAATGGGTGAGTGGTAAATCCACTAAATGGATGTAGTATATATGTGGAAAATGTTTGCATGGGTCATTTAACACTATGGTTACCCAAATTTGTCCTGGCCAGGGGCTTGCCACAGAAGCAATTAATTGAATGAGATGGGCATGGTAACATGGATCCTTGCCATTCTTAGCTAGGGCTGTGTATGTACATGTGACAAATAAATTGCTGATGACTGGCAGGGATTGTAGTAAAAGGTGGCATGGTCCCTAGCCAGAGGCATGCTTTGGAGGCAATTAATCAAATGAGTTGGACAAAGATATGTGACAACACCTGTCACGGATAGCACTGCAAATACACATGCAATTAATGATCTTGATGAAAGGAATGGGAGGTAATTTAAAGGAAGATGTTCTCTAAAGAGCTAGTAGCTCTGGGTAGAAAATTTCTGCCTTAGCTACAAAGGAGTCCCAGCATCTTCAAAGCTATAGTGTCTGTGCATTTCCAGGTAGTGCAGTTGTCTGCAGGTATGAAGAAACAAAAGAGAACAAATGTTCAATGTCTCAAAATTCAACAGCTGTCTGAATATGAGCCAGCACTGTGCCAAAGAAGGCCAACAGCATCCTGGCTTGTATCAGAAAAAGTGTGGCCAGCAGGACCAGGGAAGTCATCATTTCCCTGTACTCAGCACTGGTGAGGCCACACCTTGAATACTGTATTGAGTTTTGGGCCCCTCATTACAAGGACCTTGAAGCACTGGAGCGTGTACAGAGAAGGGCAACAAAGCTGATGAAGGGGCTAGAGAATATGAGGAGGGGCTGAGGGAACTGGGGTTGTTGAGCCTGGAGAAAAGGAGGCTGAGGGGAGGCCTAGTCCCTGTCTACAACTACCTCAAAGGAGGTTGTAGTGAGGCAGGTGTGTTTCTTTTCTCCCAAGTAACTAGTGATTCAACAAGAGGAAATGACCTCAAGCTGCACCAAGGGATATACAGATTGGATATCAGGAAAAATCTAATCACTGAAAAGGTTCTCAGGCACTGCAATGGGCTACCTAGGGAAGTGGTTGAGTCACCATCCCTGGAGGTATTTAAAGAACGGGTAGATGAGGCGCTCAGAGATACGGTTTAGTAGTGGACAGGTAGGGTTAGACTCAATCTCACAGGTCTCTTCCAACCAAATGAATCTGATTTTTTGATTCTATGAAATGGATATTGATCTGACCATAGTCTTCATCAAATTTATACTCGATTATACCTTGGCATGGGAAGCATACATTTCTAACAGTGATCTTGAGGTTAAAAAAACCAAATTTATAGCAATAAATTTCTTTTCCACAGAGATATCTAGCTCATATGTTTGTTTTTTTTCTCTTGTTCCCTCTTTCCTCTGCCCTTTTCCCCTTTTCCTCATCAAAATTAGATATTTGGGAATGTTGTCCTTAGGTTTGTCTTCCACTGCAGTAGCATTGCAGGCATTGCTCACTGATGAGGGTTCCCTTGATACAAACTTCTGAAGACTTACTTAGCTGTTCTTTTGTAGCCAGGTTTTGTCTGAATTCTGCAGTGCTCTTTTCCCAAGCGTCCACACCTTGCTGACTTGAAACGGACAGAAATTGGTACTTAGCCTTTATAGACCCAAGTTTAACATGTCATCAATTATCTTCCTCTAGATGAAGAAGTGTTTAAGATTTCTTACCAGACTTGCCATGGCAACTTGAAGACTTTCAAGATAAAGCAAAGAGATAATGTTAGCTTAAATGATTGGCAAACTGGTTGACAAGCACGATGGGAGATGATCTTTAGTATGTACATTAACAGCTTGCCATTTCAGAAAGCTCCTTTTAGTTGAATTGAGTGGCACTTTTGTTCTCTTTGCAGAGTTTCATTCCCACAGCAGGGAGAATACAAGAAAAGGAAGAGCAGGACCCTACAGATGACAGAGTCTGATCAGTTAATTTCAACAGCAACTTAAAAAGAATCTTTTTATCTACTCATAATCCTCTGTCCATTGCTTGTAGGGTCCCAAAGAAAGGAACAGAGCACAAGAGCATGGTGCCTTGAGGCCCCCACCACTCCCACAAGGTCAAACACATTATCTGCTTTATTGCCACTTCTGAACTGTGGCTAAAGAGAAAAAGATGAACAGAAATCTGTTATTTTTTTTCTCCCCACCCTAAATGAAACATAAAACCATCAGTAGAAAGGTCTTAGGGAGAAACAGGTTGATAATACAGATTTTCTTTTGCACATAACAGAAGCACCCTGTGTTTAATGTGTTCATAGACATAGAAATGACTTGCAGGCTGGTTATCAGTCCTTCCATTAGCCTGCTGGAACCTGGAGATATGAGGTAGTTGCTTGGGCTGTGTCACTGTGTTGAGCTTAAAAAGAATGAATGCATTGCTGTCAAATGATCCTTCTTTATTTTTTTTAACCTTGCTTTATTATTAATGTGCAAACAAAAAAAAGGAGTCAACTGGATGTGAATGAGAAATTAACTCCAAAATAAAATAATCTGGCTGAAACACAAAGAACATACTTGCAAACAAAGATGGGGAGATGGCAGGTTAAATGTACAGAACTGAAGCAGTGTCACATGAGGAATGATGTGGGCTTGAGATATCCTCTTCTTGCTGTAATTTCTATTAGAATCTTTGTATGGCTTGCTTTGGGGTCTGCAGCTCTTACAGGGCTTTGGTTTCTTTAACTTTGGGTGTAAAATGGGGCTACAACAGAATTTGGTGATATCTAATTCTTCAAACATTGACTCTACTCCACAGAGCCTAGACAGTAGTCAGTGGGCCAGACTGTATCAAGATTGCATGCTGTTGTGCAAGACTGATCTGACTGGCTGTGTTTCCATACTGCTTCTCTGCCTCTTGGAAATAACAGAGCATAGCAAAGGGGCACTTCATGGTCAGACCTCTGCAAAGCCTCCCAGGCTGCTCTGACAAGGATGAGTTGAAGAGCAAAATAATGGGACAGAGACTGGAGACAAGAGATCAGAGTGTCTTTTTTCCAGAGAGCAGCTTGAAGAAGAGATTCAGATTTCTTGTAGATTTGTGTAGATCACATTTCTTGTAGATTTCTGGCCTGGTCTGTTCTGTATGTCTTTCAATATGCAGGTTTTAACTAAATCAGTTTAATTCCATTCATTACATCTCTATCGGAATTGGTCCAATATACTCTAATAACACTCAACCCACTAATTGTTTTCCGGTGAAAATAGAGATAGGTCAGTCTGAACCTGTAGGACTTTATTGATTACCTGGAAGCTAGATTGATGGTCTTTGCTTAGTTCTTAATGAATTAATCTGCATTAGCGATGAGGAAAAGTAGAAACAGTTTTGATTTGAGTCTTACTGAAGCTGGGCACATGTCTTAAATTTTGCAAACCAGCAATGGATAAATGAGAAATCTCCCGCTCAGTAGAGTTCACCACAGGCTTCAGAATACTGATTTTGTTGTTCTTCATCTTCCTCTTACTTAGAATTGAGCCTGACTCTACAAGCACATTGCTTTCATTCATCTCTAACCCCAAAATGACTCAATTCCAGTTTCACAGTAAAAGAAAAATCAAAGCTGGAGTTTAGGCTTCCCACTTGTAAGCCATATTTGAGTTTGCTGTAAATTGACTTGACTACTGGTTGGCAATGACGTGGGATTTTATACCAACTTAATGTGCTCTGTTAGAAGATTACATAAATAAACTGTAGTTATCAGAGGAGTACCTTTAGAGCCACAAATAATCTCACTAAAATTTGGAAAACCCCTAATTCCACAATTCTGCTCTTTTCCATTAAAAAAACCAATATTTTTTACTCAATTTCTGCAATTCTGTACCAGTAATTATAAGCACTCATCTTAAATATTTCATAGAGTGTACATGTATGTGCACATGCACAGAGATGTACACCTGTGCATGAACAGCTAGACTTTGAATTTAGGTTTTAAGAGACTTATTAAAGTGACATGTGGTGTTGCCTACTGCCTTATAGGAGCTTTTGGTTAAAAAGATATGAGGATGCTGATTGTAAAACCATCATGTTACAAATATTAGTTAATGCTTCTGTCAGTCAGTTCTCTCTGGCGTGCAGTAGTCTCACATCAGAAGGCATTAATCTTACACTGGCTGACATAGGAATGCAGCATTGCTCTTCCATTATATCAAAGTGGGGCTCAGTCCTTTGCAGAAATGCATTCCAGCCATGGCAGCAAGCAGCTCTGCTTTTTTTGGCAACATGCTTCACTATTGCATTCTTGTGAAAGATTTTCTTTTTACTCGTGTACGTAAATCTTTGGCTTTCAACACTGGAAAATAGCACAGGTCACTCTAGCAACTAAGACCAAAAATCTCCTATAATAATCCCCCTAACCAAAAAGACTTGAGGGAATCTAGCTGTATTAATTAATAAAAAGCAACAGTGAAAGCCACAATTTTGTGCTGAAAGTCTGGTTCTGTTCTTGTTCCCCTAGATCACTACATTGTAAAGCTAAATCAGTCAGCTTGAAAAATTTCTCCAAAAATATTAGAGACATGCCAAGTAATTATTAACATGTGGCAGATTCTGATCCATGGCTTTGCTGCAGTGGTTGAAGTTCTTGGGCTGTCAGTCTTCTATTGCTTTAATCACCCCACTTTGTGTTTAGCAGAGACAATGTATTTAGTAACCACCTCCGCAGTGATTTATGGCTGATCCCTGCTCCCTTTGGAGAGGGACAATTTAGGTATCAAAATTCTGGTGCAGGTTCATGGCTGTGAAACCTAAGGTGTCATAAATGCTTCTGGCAACCCAGAGTGAGATGCCTAATCCCTCAGGAGGTACAGGATTAAGTCATGTCAGTTCTGTCAGTGCTGGTGTACGCACTTTTTCTGCATAACAGGCTGGCAGCTTGGAATCCCGTTCTTAAATGCTTCTCCTTATCCAGGTAACAGGAAGATCTGGCCTTGGTTGCTGCTGTGGGAATTTAAGTCCCTTCCTAAATATAGTTCAAAGTCCTAACAAATTGTAAGAAAACTATTGCATGAGAAAAGGTTGAAGTGTTCCAGGAGTAGATTAAAGATAATTTGAATGATTTATATGTTGCAGAAAGTGATTCTAAAAGACCAGTGTGATTCCTTCTGGTTTTAACATGATAATGGCAGGTTTGTCACAGGCGCCATGACTTCAGTGGTGTTATAACAAAATATGTATTTGGGAATTTGAACATTCATCTAACCTCACAATAGCAACAGTTACATGAAGACTTGTTTACTGCATCTCATTTTTTTTTCACTAGGGAGTCGTCTCTACTAACTGCGTGTCATTCTTCTTGTATTTATGAGGTGAACATGGGGCAAGGGACATAAAACTAATTTCTGCTGTCAGCCTTGTGCCCTGAATCCAGCTGCAAACCTCAAGCCCATCTTGTTTCTGTGGGTAGGTCATTGGATCTTTCTAATCCTTCTCTAGGAAGAGGTGTCAGTCTTGTATGAAAGGTCAAGATGCATAAGTGTATAGAAGTCCAGTGCATTTAAGGCAAATACTCCTTGCCAGAATTAAAGCTGGTGCCATGCTCTGTGCCTTGTGAACTTAGTGAATACTTGACAAAGGCACGTAGCGTTGCAACATGCTGCTAATAGGTGATTTAGGATAAAGACACAATTGGTGCTACCGGAAGTAGTCTCCAGGAAAGTCTAATCCCTTGTATCTGTTTATATATGTCTATATACACATGTGTATGTATATCTGTATCTACTTATATCTACGTTTCTTTTTTTGTTCTAGTTCCTGTCTTTAGAACCCTTTTTCACCCTTTCTGAGGAGGTTTCCTTGGCTTGCTCTGGTACAGATAGCTTTTGATCCAAACCTCAGTTGCTTCTATAACTTCTAACTTCCAGGCCTTTGTTTAGTTTTTGGTTTTTATTCGTCTTTGTTCCCTGGACCATTTTCACTGTGGTATCTTTAGCATGTTTGCTATTAGGCTTTTATCTTCTTGAAATGTCGATCCCACTGTGCCATGTATTTTCTATTTTGTCTCACAGTTGTAAGACCTTTGGAGCAGGGGATGATATTTATTCTGTTTACATGGTACCTTGCACAAAAGGTTATTAACTTGATTAGCCTCTAAGCAGTATTATGTTCTTTGTGATATTTAATGTTAAATTATCACTGTGTATAAGTCACTGGCTTGCCAGTTACTTTTTTTTTATTCAAAAAATATAGCTGCTTTTGTGTCTGTTTTTCCAGGATTGATAAATGCTTCAGCTAACTATGAACATATAGGCAGGAAGTAAACTTGGTGCCTCCTCTACAGTGCTGTTGTGCCCTATTTATTAATTGGGCCCTGCACAAAGCCATATTGTAACACAAGTCACTTCTCTCTCTCTCTCCTTTCCAAATTGAACCCATCTATTACTAATCACTGGCCTTAGATGTAGTACAGAGCTCATTTTCCTGTCTGTGAATTGTGCCGTCATTGCCATACTTATTCATCTTTATATACTCGTGTTATATAATTCTGTATAAAAAGCATTTGTGGAGTCCACTACCTTGTATTTCTAGCTTCAGTCACAACAACTTTTCACTGTTGTGTTCACAAAACCTTTGCTGAGCATCACCTCCCCATTAGAAATACTCCTGGACCATTCATTGTGCAGCTTGTCCAAATAGTCTTCTGTTCTTTGCCTTATCACTGCTTTGAGGATCTTTGCCTGTGCTACAGCTCTGTAGTTTCATAGTTTGTCCCTTAATTCCTTTTTAAGTGTGGATGCCATGTAAGCTTTCCTCAAATGCTTAGTCTCATTGAAAAATAATTGCAGTTTTCTAGGGTGTGTACAAACCATTGGTGTTAACAATAGTGATACTACAAAGGCTTTGAGCTATATAATGCTATGGATTTTTTCAGAAAAGTTCTTTTCAGTGAGGATCCCACCCCAAGCTGAGTTTTCTGTAATTCTCTGTGAGAGGAGAACTGACAATTCTGTGAAATTCAGAGGGATTTGAGCTACTGCCAGTTTTTGAAGGAGAAAGTGCCAAAAAGGGGTGCAATAGAAACCATAAAACATGTAAAACTATTTCCACAGTTTTTTTAACTCTTCTTGCTATACAATTCCAGATACATAATGTCCTCTGACTTCTCATGGACTGAATTCTTCCTCTTTGGCTGCTATGATATTGTTGCAAAAATCTGATGCGTTGCCCCTCTAGTAGATGCATGTTTTTTCCTGCGCAAATTTTTCTTCCTCCCGGCTGTTCATGAGAATAAAGAATTACATTTTCATTCTAGAAGTAAGAATTCTTTCTGAATAGCCTATGTTTTTAAAACCTACAACCTTCCTCAAGGACAGTCCTGTCCCTTGACAGCATCATATATTGATGCTTCTATATGTTGGGACTCAGTTTTCATCTCCTTATGCTTTTCAGACTTAACTGAGCCTTATCTTGATATCTTGAGGGGTGGAAAAACCTCACAAATGCTTTGTATTGCCCTTGCACGCATGGCACATGTCTTCTTGTTTTAGGTCTCCTGGATACCTAGTGTCCCACTAGCTGAAAGCCTTGGAAAAGCAATACTTTAGGCCTCTGGGGAAGACTGGTGTAGGAATGTGAAGCAGGACAATACTGAGAAAATCCTTTTCTTAAATTCCAACCAAGTGTTAACTGTCTCTCTTATTGATTTGGAGCCATTGATGCTTCCTTTCCCTGCTGTGTTCTCTTGGTACTCGTCCTCTGAGAGGTGGAATTTATCACCTCATAGGCAGATGGGGCATTTGGCAGAAGTGGGATCCAGATGTAAAGCTTTGGAAAGTTCCCAATAGCAGCATCTGGGCTTGGCTCTGGCTTATTGCCTGAATTCTTTGTGAACTCTGAACAGCTGGCTGTGGAACTGCCTCTGGGGTTATCTCAGGGGTGGTTGCTACAGATCTGGCTGTGAAATCATATTCTCCTGACATACCTCTCTACTTGCAGGAAATGTACCCATACGTTCACATGCAGGAGTCTTTTTGTAGCTCAAACTTCAAATGTACTGTATAAAATATGAGCATGTATCTTTTTGTACCCACAAGATGACTAATCTAGAAACTGTATGAGGAATAAGTTTATGTGTGCCCGTACTCATGTCAACGTATTTCTGTGTGTATCAATATGGTTAATTGTTAGGAGATTCTGTACTGCTATGACTGCTCTGACTCCAAGTCAGTGGCTGTATGCCAGCAGAATATTTGGCTAAATATCTCCCATCTCATGTAGCAGCAGAACACTGTAGGTTTTGGGCATGTTGCCTTCTGTCCATTTTACTCAAAACACAGCCCTGCGCAGTTGAATCGTGTTGCCTTCGTTAGGTGAAACTTACTCTTGTGCACAGGCCTGATAAAGACTAATTTTTCAGGCTTAAATAGCTTGTAATCCAGTGTCAGACCCTTTTTGCAGTAGAGATAATCACTACTAGATAGATTTCAGTGCCGTCAAAAGAAAACAAATGTATATTGAGTCAGTATTTCATAATGTTCACCACAACTGCCTATATAATGAATGGAAAATACGATCTGTCTTCTGTTTATGATAAATCATTGATTAGAATACACTTGAAATATTGGGTAGGAAATATATATATATGCATATATGAAATATATGTATTTCAAATATTTATTCCTTCATGTGTCTATATTGCAGTATATATTTCGTTATAATTAAATTGTCAGACTTCTGAATTTTGGTGCTTTAGGATATATTAACAAAATCATCTTCTTTGACCTATATTGTCTTGTTTTCTAAATTGCCATAAACCCCAATTTGGACTGACTTCTATTGGAGTGACTACTTATATTAATATGTAACTTAAAAAGCACACATTTGATTATATTGATTTCAAGATAGTAAAATTATATATATATTTTTTTCCAGAAAATGCTATCAGTGTCCTGGTTCTAAAGTTGATGTTAACCCTTCATCTGTGGGTATTTTTTAATTTAATCTGACATAAGACTGGTCCAAGGATGGCCAGTATACATGCTTTTTGAAGCAGAGTTTGTGTTTACTGTACCCAACATATATAAAAATTTTTCAGAAACAAGCTTTTTGTGAACACAGTAATAAGACTTTGGGTGGATGTTTCTGCTGAAATATATCAGCATAGTTAGCATGGAGCTCATTGACTTCAGCCTGATCTGCACTATTTACACAAGAATCTGCCTCCATGTTGGGAATAGTCCAGTGTGCCTAAAATAATGTATGGGATATATGTGACTTGATGTGGGCAATATGTGTGGGAGTTCACAGCTTACTGACCGCAGTGTTTCAGGTAAGTAAAGTAAGAAGCCTTAGTATTTGTTCTCTTGTGTAGAATTCCTATTTTCCTATGGGCACTGTGAAAGGACTCCCTTTCTGTTGAAGAAAGGCTGAATGTTGAATTTGACTACTGCAATGCATATCTTTTGTTCCATTCATGCTAGTTTTATCCATACATGGAAAATCAGAAGAATAGAGTAGCTGTTTGGGGTGAAAAGTGTTTGAAAATGGCAGGATTTTTACCAGTAATTTCTACTAAGTCATTGGTATCTCCACTGAAAGTTTACTTGATTCAAGACTAGGTGAGTCTTACAATATGAACTGGTCCATCTGACTTCACTCTGTACTCATAAGCCACCTGGAACTTTGTTGCTATTGTTTTTCTTTATGATAAATTGAAAAACACAAATGTTAAAGATAAGAAATGCTTTTTGGCATGTTTTTCTTATTTTCTTAGATTAAAGTTAACTTTGAATACAAGAATGGGAAACAGTTTAATTTCTTGAGGTCATCTCTGCTGAAGCACACGTCTCAATGTTTTAATATTGCATATGTCAGATAAGTGCTGTCCCCTGAGATATTCTATCTTTGACATCGTAGGAGTAAGCAGTCTCTACAGTCGCTTGTAGAGCAGGTTCCCTGCCATCATCTCCTTTTGACAGCTGTTATCAGAGATTTTTCTCAATCGGGGGAACACATCTGTTCTCTCTCCTTTTAACATTGAAGATGCTGTTCTGACTAGCTCTCTGTTATCTGGGGGAGTTTGGTGCTTAAAGTCAGAGGCATCAGACAGCACCAGGAGTCATACCTTATGTATGACCTCTGCCAGTCAGGTCAGGTTAGTGATTCCTGCATTACACACAGCAAGCACTGATACTCCTGTTGTGGCTTATTTCTCTTCATAATTACTGAGATCCTTCTCTTTCCATTTCTAGTACAGAAAGTCCAGTGTGCATGGAAAGGAAGGGTATTTTTACCGTATAGCGCAGAGATAATGGGGGAATCATAAAGGAGAACAGTATTTTTCTCTATTTCAGAATACTTTTCTACAATTTTTATATTCCTTTAGGTATTAAAAAAAGTAATAGGATTTACTTTTTTAGTTTAAAAACTGTGGCAGGTGGTGGGGAATGACAGGATGATATAAAAGCATTTTACTTCTCATGATGTAGTCTGGGGTTGTACTATATTCACTGCTCTCATTTCTACGTGACATGATTTATGTGCACAGAACCAGCATCCTTGAAAGGCTGATTCTTGCACTGATAGACCTAAATCTGCACACAACAACTGGTTGGCATAGTTTAGGACAGCTGCTGAGTAGTAAGTCCTGCTGATGTGCTAACCACCAGTAACTTCCTAAAATCACTTGGTAGTTGGGACAACGTGTTAAAGAACATTTTTAAGACCAGTAGCCTCACATGCGTATCTAAGTAGTCTTGTCTTACCAGGTACAAGGTCTAAAAAGCACAAAGCAGGAATCTCTTGTATAGCTTTAAAGCCCTCAGTGCTATCTAGACCTGCTGGGATTCTCACTCTGTAGCACAGGGAAGGTGAATTTTCTAGCAGCCTCTTGTGATGTTTTCTAGAGAAGATCTTGGAAGCTATAGCAAAACCCTCAGCTTCTTAAGGTAAAGCAGTAAATCTGTTAGCAAGTGTGATGTTTGAGCTACTATTGGATAGACCTGTGACTACAACTGAATATAAGCCAAAAAGTATAATTTTCATATTATAATGCCATTTAGTCTGTTACTTGCAAACTGCTTTTTAAGAGCAATTCTAGGTCACTGACCTGTTCTTAACTTAAAATTTTAGAAGAATCATGGGATTTTGCACAAAACCCCCTTGAATAAGAAAAGATCTGTCTGTTCAGTTTCATGGATGCAGCAGGAACATCTGATTTTTTTTTTTTTCCCCCCATCATTTTCTTAATATCTTTTAAATTATGTCTACTTTCTCTCATAGAGTGCAGTAGTGCATTTATAAGGAACTTTTTCTTTTAACAACCATTGTGTTTTTGACAGCACTCTGAACAATAGAAATTCACTTTTCCAGTGTCCCAAATGACAGGGAAAACTGTTCCATCAGTGATATATCGTCAAAAATTGGATTTAGCAAATAAAAGTGTGGTGGACTTTAAATATAAATAAGACCCATCCCTTGGATCTTCTTTTAACTGCAAACCTTCAAAGAAATTATATTTTTACTCCCAGCAAATTACCTAGGAGAAAAAAATGACAAGAGTAATCTATTTTTTTCACAGCTGGTCGGTTGGCCAGAGTTTCTCATCAAGGAGTACATGCTGTTTGCTCCCCAGATGGACAGGCTGGATGAGTAACAAATCCACAGAGCCTGGGACACAAGGTATAAATTATACTGCCTGTGCTTTTAATCTTGAACAGCTCTGCTCATTGGTAATTGCAGGTGGCCCATATCCAAATGAGACTCTGTTGGGACAATATCCTATATCTTGTCAGAATGAGTCCCATTAAAACTTGCACTGGAACTGGGCCGAGAGCTTGAAATAATTATGGGAAACTTATTTTCAAAAAGCTGAAGCCATATAATGGTGACAATTAGACATTTAAGCAACATCAGCTGTAACTGCAATTTTAGCTTCTTCTGCTTGGTCCCTGTTTTATCTGTCTGGCTCATCTACAGTAAGAGGTACTGAGCAAGAAGTGCATGAAGTTGTGACCACGATCATTGTCTGTCTCTCTTGTTCTGAGGCCTCTGCATAGTGCTGGAGCAGCAGTGCATTTGAACAGTGCCTGGCAAATTCCCTGAGGCTTGGACAAGAAATGCTGCCTGTACGCTGCCACTCAGCTATTTGGGTCGTATATTGCTCAGCTTGCTTTCCCCTTAGTTTAAAGCATGCTGTTGTCCTCATTCTGCCCAGGGATACTCCTCCTTTATCAATCAAAAGGCACTGAGATTTAGGAGCCTTTACTGTAAGAGTCTTATTAAAAAGTCTGAATTACAAAGGGATTCCATATATTAGCCCCAAATTATTTCCTTGGGGACACCAACCTCCCCCTCTCCTCCTACAGTCTAGATGTTGAAGACCTGCATTTTCCTCTTCCTGTGCTTTTGAGATGCCATACCAGAGCAGAAGCATCTCAAAGGCATACTAAAATACTAGTGAGCATATTTAAAAGTGATATGTCTAATTTCTAAAGAAAGCCTCGAGGCAAAATGCTTCTCTTTTACTCTGGTGTAATCCTGTCAGCTCCTAAATCATTATACTTTTAAACTAAGCATGTAAACATCAGACTCCAAAATCATTAGTGTGAGACTTGGAGGGCTGCTCTCAGGGATGCCATGGTAACTGGAGTGCTCTGCTTCCCTCCATCATTTTCATTGGAGCTGTGAGCCTGGACCAGCACAGTGGTCCATCTAGTCTAGTGACCATCTACTCTAGGGACATTGCTGGGAGAGGTTCCATCTTCCAGAACACTTCAACACGCCTATTGAAAGCTGATCCATGCTTTCTCTCTCCCTCTTTTTAAATCTCACATCTGCAAATCAGGCTGGTGTGTAATTTCAGTCCTGACCGCATGGATTAGAAGTGAGATGCTTGTAGATGTTTTTGCCCTGTTTTTCCCCTCCTTATCCTTGCTCCAAATCCTTATCCCCTGGGGGTGGGAGGGAGTGGGTGAATGGCTCTGTTGGCTGCTAGCCAAGGGCTAGCCCAGTGAAACTATCACAGTTTCTCACCCTCTTATGTGATGCAGTGTTGTGCCCTGTCCCCTTCCATCAGTCCCTGTCTGTGTACTGCTGGCATCTGGGGACAGGCTGCATGTTCCGATTCAGCACACTGCTGATGACACCACTGAGGGCTGGTCACAACATCTACTTCAAGGGTAAATGAAAACTTCTCAGAGCAATTTGCCTCTTCTCTTTCTCTTTGACTGGCCTGGCCCCGATGTATATGTGGGAGAGGGTGTGCGGACAGGGGTATGAACAGGTCAGGTTAGGAAAAGTGTAATTAAATTAATTAGTTTTTAACTCTCCTACTGAATGGTGATGTTGCAATGGCTCCCTGTTTTATCTGGTACCTGACAATCTCCTGGTATGGCTACCTGCTGGGCTCATGCAATGTCCTTAAGACAGATAATTAGTTCTGGCAGGAATGTGCACTGCCCTTTATTTCTCCATATAAAGAGTAAAGCTGAATTTCTGCAGCGTGGCATTACTTAAAGATGCCATGTCCATCCTATCTTTTCTCTTTCAAGTGGTCTTGGAGAAGTGAGTGAGGTGAGGTGGATACAGCCCTTCTGTGTAAATAACAGTACATTGGTAGTATTCCTGGGTATATGTATCTCGACATTGATTTCAATAGACCAGTTACAAAGTACATCAGGCCTGGGCCACAAGTCTGCAGTCTGTCTTGGAAGAGCTTTGCTGATAGCTCCACAGCAGATGAGTGTATGTGTGGGCTGATTTCATGTAAGCCTTGTAGACTGCTTCATCTTCAGCAACCTCCTCAAACAGGTTGATCAAAGGTAATTTAGATAAAGCATTTGTACCCTTGCTCAACATCATGGTCAATATTTAACTGCTTACCTATAATAAAGATACCTTGATAACTAGCACAAACAATACACAGTCACGGATTTGTTGCTGTACCCTAATGGTAATTTTTCTCCTCCATGAGAAAGTAACATAAGACCATACACAAACATCAGCATCAGTAAGCAGCACATTTGTATGAATGTGAGCAGAGAGGCTAATCCTGAACAAGCCAGTGAAAAAAAATAAAGTGTAATTCTTGTGTAACTGAAAAAAAGTGAAAAGTGGTTTTTTGTTTGTGTGTTGTTTTTCTTTTTTCCTCTTATTATAGAGCAAGAAATTTAGTATTTCTTGGGGTCCAAGGCTGGAAGATCTTCCACATAACATTGTCCAGGAAGCTCCTTCAAGCAATTTTCTGTGCATCTATTTTAGATATTTTTGCTGTTTGTGTATATGAAAGTGATTGGAGGTACAAGTTTAATACTTAGAGAATTTAAATACAGTATTTAAGAAATGTATGCATCTATTCAAGAACCTACCAATGCTGCTGTAGCTAGTGTTTTGATGTCTTTCGCAACACAAGGGGAAAAGTCCCTTTACATGTCTATTGTTTGCATGGTTAAGTTCTGGGTCTTCTGGTGGAAGAAAAGAAAAAACTCCCTAAACTGATGACATTGCCTAAAATAATATACTCTCTCCACTAATGTGCCCCACAGACTTAACACCTATATAATTAAACTTTTAATCTGGAAAGCAGTTGTTGAAGATTGACATCTGTTTGTTTCATGCCTGCTCTGTCCTGGCTTTGGTGGCAACAAGTGTCAACACTGTTAGTCCTACAGAGTCTGAGAAAAACAAGGCCAGCTTGTTTGTAAAGTTTTGCAATGCCAGGTGAGTCTGCTGTACTGCTGGTTTATTAGAAGGAAACTGAGTCAAATGTTTTGACAGTAACAACTTGAGCTCCTTTAAGCTGTAAGCAGATGACAAAAAGCAAAATAAGGTTTCATGAAAGGGTGGGTTTGTTGCTAGTGAGCTCGGAGTAAAGTATGTTCCAAAATAGATAGACTGCTATTTTTATTGTCATTCTCCTGAGTAGAGCTCAGCTAAAGCATGGGAACTGTGTTTAATGAACACTAAGGCAGCTCTGTGTTCCCCATGACTGTGCATGAATGGCTTTAGGAGTCTGATTTTCTGCCTGCCATTTGGGGGAGGGAGGAATGAATCTGCATTTGGCCATATACATCGCCATTTTCTTTTTTGAGGCCAGTTTGAGCAGCAGCTTCCTGTGGTCATCCCAGCATCCCCGAATGCAGGTCCACTCTAAGCATACCCACTAGTCAGTCAGCTTCTGAAGAAAACTGTTAGCAACACACAGGTTTCAGTGTGCCTCAAACATGTTGTGACTCATGGTATGTGGCACCTACCACACAGACATACTGATGAGCCTACAGTGTATCAACTTTTTCCCATTTTTCAGAAGCACATGCCAGCAAGTGCCCAGAGTATAATTTCTTCTTCCACTGGGTCATTTATTTTGTCATCCTGGGCTCCAGTAATCAGGTCAGACTGGCCTGAACTTTGTGCATTTGAGAGAGAGGGAAACCATTACTGTGTTGTTTCAGTGGTGAGAGTTGATTTAATTATCCCTTCTCATTTTCAGCTCATGCAGGAAGCATTCTTTTTTCTTACCCATTTAGCCAGAAACATCACAGGCATTTTTTTATAGACTTGCTGCAAAAATGTCTTAGCAGTGGTCTTAAATATTCCATGATAGCAGTGTCTGTGGTGCCTCTATCTTTCCAATCCCTAACATTCTGTGATTCTGTGATCTTGCTACACATGCCATGGGCCAAGAGAATTAGGTTAGACACTGGTCCTTCATAATGGTCAGCAAATAAGGTTTTTAAACAAGTTTGGGCTGAGATATGAAACAAGCCATTCATGTATCAGTTGTAGCATATTTCAAAGCTGGGAGAAAAGTTTTTTGCAGCTTAGTTCATTGGGGTATGAATGCGTCTGGTGGGGATAGTGAGTAGCAGAGATTTTTTTACTGATGTGTGGCTTCACTAGAAGCCAAGTGCTCGTAAAGGCTTAAGCAAAATGTGATGGAATCCATAGCTGCATTTGGATCCCATGGCAAAACCACGGCCTGATACAAAAATTCATTGCCAAACTTCTTTTGGCTTCAAGGAAGTCAGAATCTGAAGTCTGGAATTTAACAGAACAATCTGGCCTTCAATTTTCCAGTAAAAATGCTGCATGAGGGAATTAGGAAGCAGATGAGATGAATAATGAACTGCAACATTTGGGTAGCACCTTGGCCATGACAAAATGTTTTAAATCTGTGCATGCATATGCTTGGAAACGTACACTGGACTTGCATCCAAGACAGGAGAGCACCAGTAATTGCAATTTATTTATATAAATGCCATTACCTGTTGGGTAGTGGTGCATTTAATTATAAGAAAATCTCCTTTACACTTCTAAGCCACTTCAGCAAGGAACGATGTTGTTTTGACTGTCAAAAAGCTATAGGAAGAACCATTTCAGGATATTGAGATTCCTTAAACACAAAGTTTTTCTGTGCAGCTCAGTTTCTCCTGAGTTTACACTTAAAACTTTTATTTTAAGAGCCTAGGCTTCCTTGAAGGCTTGTTCTACCTGAAGAGAGATGTTCCTGTCTTACTTAGTGTCAGCTTTGATTCAGAAGGTAATTCTGCATGGATCCAGGAAGCTGTGGCCTTTCCCACCAGTTGGTCATCTATCATTTCATTACAGTAAGGTTACCAAATTGACATGTCCTGGCTAATTCTTCTAATGCAGCTATATAGTTATCTAGTGTCTCATCAAGCAACTGTACATGCTGTCTCAATTGATATCTCTGTGCAGATGGCAGAACATGACCTACCTGTGAAATTTGACCTACAGTGATCTTCTAACAGTGTCTGTTTTCTGAGGGAATGTCTTGAGACATACTTTTATCTTCCTGGTCCAGCATTGCAACTGTGTTTTATTTTCTATAGAAATATCTATCACATTGCTGGTATTTGGCCTTGTAACTGCTAGTGACTAGCTAAGAAATTAGTATTTGCTGTTAATATTAATTCTTACCATTTCTTCAAATGAGGCTGTAATGAAATTTGATACATTTTTTTAAAATAGTGGCACAGGAGCCATTTTAAATTTAACTGTAGTATCATTTATTCTTATATTTTTCATTAATCTTCATGTGCTTAATTAGTTGCTGTTCCTCAGTGGGAATGTTTTACTGGAGTAGAATGAGACTAATGAAATCTCTTGGGTTGCTGCTGCTGAAAAGGAAAAGGACTAAGTGCTAGAAGGACATCAAGCCTGGCTAAATATAATGTTTGTTTATAGGTTAGCCCTGTGTGGCAATGTTTGCATAAATAAAAAACAAATAATGATTGAAGATAAAAGTACAGAGTAACATGCTTTCAGATTTTTTGAGTGTCCCATTCCACAGGAAACGGTTCTTTAATTGTGACCCTTAGCTTGCAGGGCAGGTATAGGGAGAACATATGTGCAGAGTGGAAGTCTGTGCATAAAAAGAGCTAATGGGACAAGTTCATCTCCTTTTTGAAAGCCTAGCATGCAGATTAAGAAATATCAGTAAAACAAGACCAAATTGTGTTAAATCTCAACCCTAGGATAGACAAAGTAGGTTACAGTTTTGAAATTAGAAGCAAAAAAAGAAAAAAGTATTATGTATGAGATGTCACCATATACCTGAGTCTGAACTCTGAGGAAAAAACCCCTTGCTAGCAGTGAGATTACCCACATTCGCAGTGGAATTTGGGCTAGATTCTATTTTTCCTTACTTTTGCCTGAGAACAATGTTTAAAATTTTTAATTTGCTTGTTCAGAAGACTGTGTCCATGGTTTGCTTTATGTTTAGCTAGAGTATGTCAGTTATCATGGTGTAGCATAAGGGCTTACTCTGAATATTAGCTTACGTGAGACCAGATACAATCTCCCTGTTCATTGTTTGGAAGCAAGAAATAGCATTAATCTTTTCCCTAGTATATGGCATTAGTGGTCACTGTAACAGAGCTCATTCCGTGCTGTGATAACAGTATAACAGATACAGTCATCTGAATGTCTTCAGAAGAATAGGAAATAATGAGCCAGATTCACTTCTGTTTTG
>NW_010300152.1:23094-58013 GCF_000700745.2 Antrostomus carolinensis | reverse complement strand
GGAAGCTTGGCCTCATGCATGTTAATTGAGCTCTTTTCAGTTCAGTGCTTTGTAATACTTTAATTTTAAAATTATAGCCATAAATAGTGCCTAGCAATGCTGTATCAAGACCTGCATCTAATGCCAAGCACAGCCCCTTGGGTCCGGTTCTTGCTGCAGCAGGCTGCTGCTCGTAAGGTACCTTGGACTTGTTTTTGAAAAAGCCGTTGTTATGATGCCACCATTTGCAACTAGCACAGCTACCTGCAAACTCTGACCACATTTTAGTGCCTGACAAGACCCGTACCTCTTAATTTAAGAGTAATGTGGCAGGAGAATGGGAAGCATATGTCCATCTAAGAAGACCCAGGCCTAGTCACAACATGAAGACTACATGTCCTCAGGCAGGTATTTTAAAGCGAGATTCGTTGCCCCAAGGGAACTGGTAAACAGATGCTGAGGCTTTGATTTGGATTGGTTTCTCAAGAGATGGCTGCCATCCTGGGCTGATCTGTCTATCTTGCTCTTTTTTCTTTTCTCATATGCAAGAAAAACAGCTGGGAACGAAAAAGAGGAGGAGGCATTGCTAGAGGCTTGGAGGTAGCAAGCAGCTGGTTGAAACATTGGTGGTAACAGGGAAAAAGTGACTTGCTGAATTACGTATGAACTTCAGTGGCTATTGTTCAACCCAATGCTTATGAAATAGTTTATGAGACTATAAAAGGCCTCATTTTTTTTAAGTGCAACTGTCTAATTTATCTGATTTAATTTTATCTAATCCATTTCACATTATCTTATTCTCTGTTTACATATGATCTGTTTTCTACTAGATTGCTCACTATTTTTACTGTATTTACATTTACAGTAACGAACCTGAAAGCTGAAACAGATGATAACACAGTAATTGTTTTTTAGGTCTGTAATAATTCACGTGTATTGCCTACAAAGCAGGTTTTGGATGGTCTTCAGGGGTAAACACATTAAAGTCAGGTACTTGTAGGCTCTTTTACAATCTATTAGCATAATAACATCCTGTAAAATAAGCATCTTCATGATCTAAGAACATCTGATGTTTGTCCATTAACAGCCTTCATCTTCAGTTCAAACTGCTAACAGTCTTCATATCTGGGTATTATTTAGCATTATAGCTAAGGAATCTCCTGCTGTTTTATGGAAGTGACCAGGTTCAAATAATATACTAGTATTTTAGATTATTTTCCTTTAAAAATACACTATGCCACATGTGAATGGGAGATCACCTTGACAAATGTTGCTGTATGCCAAAGCCTTATAAAATTACATCTTGAAACTCTTAATTTTGTCATTAGCAATTGTTATTTCCTCTTATACCAAGTAATTAAGTAGCACATGAGAAAAATATAATTTTTCCTTCATTTATTTATTGAAATATCAAGGGTTACATTTGACAATAGTATTATGATACACATCTGTTTCTGTTCAAATTAGGAAGGTTTTAATGATAACTCAAGAACCAGAAAAGCAATTGCTGAACTAAACTGAGGGAATTCCTACAAATGAGTGCATTATGTTTATACAAGATTTGTTTAATCTATAAATTGTTGTATAATCAGTTACCTTATGCAGATGAAAATTAGATATCCTTGTTTACAACTTTTTTATACTATTGTCAAACTAAGAAGAGCTCTGACTAACTGGTCTTCACTGAACATCATAATCATTCTGTTGTAAGTAATGTCCAGCTCTGACAATGTGTGAAATTACTGTCTTGAGAGATACTAAAAGTTTAAAAGGTGTCTGTGTTAAAAGTCCGAACAAACTATTCTTTTAAAGTAGAGAACTACTAAGACTTCACTTTCTTATTCTGTAGTTTTAAGTAGTGATACATAAACCATGTAATAGATAATGTGTAAGCAGCAACCTGAAAGTTCCCAATTGCTTTTTTTTCTTGTTACAATTTAACCTCCTTGGCTTTACTATATGGAAATATAATCATTACCTTACAAAGAGATACCAGCTTCCCATATGGCCCACTTCTCTGTACCTGGCAGTCGGTATTTCATTCTAAAGATATCACCACATGTAGTTTTAGAAAAGTGAAGTGGAGGTTTCAGAAGGTCTCGCTGTCTTCAGTGGTGGTCTCCCCTTGCGTTTGCCAGTCATGCTCAGTGAGAAGACCACCACACTTGAAACTTTCTATTATACTTCATCTGTAGGCCAGAACTATAGTTCAGAAAAAGCTAAGGCAAAAATACATGTTTCCAAAGCTGTAAGTCATGAAATGTTTTGGTATCAACCATCAAAATAAATTCAGTCAAAACCATTGAAAAGTCAACATTTCTACACTTGCTTAGCTCATGGGATCTTCCTGGGTTTCAGGTCAGCTGCTGCAATTGAGTTCTAGTCCACAATTTTGTCAATGAAAACAAAAATGGTGTATGAATGTGCATCCACACTTTGGCTTTTTAAGTGCTCTTCCATCTCAAAGACAGCAGGGTAATGCTTGGAGCTTTTTTTTTGACATCTTTGTGCACTTTTGGGAAAAATAGTCAATCTCAACTTTAAAGAGAGCAATGTCCTGAGAATTGGTGATGAGGGAGTCCAGGAAATCTGATTGCTGGGCAGAGAGCTGACCTGTTGAAGATGACTGCTCACAAGAGGCTGATGCTTTTCAAGTATGTTGACATCAGTGAATGTTTGGGTTCTTGGCAATGAAGACTCTTTGCCTTTAAGTAAACGTATTTGAGAATAGATTAGTTTGCAAGCACTTGAATTGATTTAATGTGTGTTTACTCTTCAGCTATTCACTGTGACTGTTTACCTCTGCAAGATAAATATTTAAAATTGCATTTGAACCTCACATTAACATTTATGTTCATGTCATTATAGTTTCCCTCTGTGAATGAGATTTACCTATCAGTCTTAAACCTGTAATAAGAATGAGTCTATTTTTGTAACTTTCATCTTCTCATGGTAATCTGCCATAGGGTTGAATTAATTCTGTGGCATGTTTACTGCTCATTCATCATCAGAGTCACAGCAATGAAGCAGTCATCAGGATAGAAAAGCAATGGTATTTTGTGAACAGTGCCAGGCTGACAGGTCTTGCAGTGGAAACCCACGTGTAACACAGTGCAGCCACCTATTCCTGGGCAGTGAACATGTGTCAGGGGAGCTGAACTAAGCATCTCCAGGGCCAAAATCATGACAGCTGAACAAGAAACTGGATACAGGCATTTATTTCCTTCCAGAGCTTGTCGCTAGAAGGAAAAGGGCTTGCATCGTGACCGTAGTTTTCAGATCACAACAACTCATTTGCTAGGAGCAGAGTTCAGACTTACTCTTTGTTTCCCCAATGGCTGCCCAAGTAGTGACTGTCATGGCTCCTGTATGTGCCAGGTTTGCGTCAGTGACTTAAGAGTGAGGCGGGTTCCTTCCCTGTCTCTCTATTTGCTGATATATGAAAATATGCCCAGTAGCTAGAGTAGTACAACAAGTTATCTTTCCAAGAAAAGACTATCCTCCAGTCACTTTTTTTTTTTTTTTTTTTTTTTTTTACATCTTTGAATTATATTCAAAAGTGCATCTGAGAGTAACTGTGTCACTGCAGAATCTAGTTTCTTCCAGTTTCTCTTACTGAAGAAATCTGAAACTTCTATGTGTCCAAACTAGATTTTCCTTTCCCCATTCTCTAAGGACTGATATAAACTCGTATTTGGTCAGACTTCAGAGTTTATGGTGAAATGTTTAAGTATAAATCTGAGTTTCTGTACTGCATGGATGGTTTTGGCAAATGTTTCAGGGCTTTTCCATTGTGCAGTCAGTTTATAGCATTATTGTGAAAATTTGAAATTTTGCAATTCATGTGGTGCTAAATTATATCAAGTGGAAGTAGCATGGTTATGTAATGTCATGTGTTTTATTAGTTAGAGCAGTATGCTTACGTAAATATTGTGTCAAAAGTCATGCCATTGAGTCAGACCAAGGCATGCCATTGAGGCCCTTCTGGCTTTGTAAAGGATAAAGGCTTTCATTTTTCTTCCTAATTTTCCATTTAAAATTATTTAATGGATAACTGCAAATATATTTTTTCCCTAAGAATTAAGAGCGTAATTATGTAGCTGAAAAAATCTGAACATATAAGGCAGCAGATTCAGATGAAGTTATAAGGAAATTAATGCCATTAATATAATCTTTTTAAACCATTTTTGTGGACTTTGAATAAGTTAGTATTTGAATGTTTTAATTATTTTTTGTGCGGAGAGAGGAATATTCAATAAATAGTCAATAAATCTGGAAATTATTTCCCAATAATTTACTTAGATTCTTTTATTTGCTTTTAGATCCACAGAAATCTCTAATGTACCAGTTATATATGAAAGAAACATCTGATCTATCAGGGAAATGTTACGGGAAATGAAAAGAGCTGAGAATCCAGCTAGCACAGGACTGTATCAAGGGATGATAATTTCTCCTGACTTTTTGTATGAGATTCCAGTTGACCACCTTATATTTTAGAAAAGGGTATAGTTAAGAGTAATTCTGGGTAAATAGATCTGAACTACATGGCGCTGAAATCAGATAGATCTTAGGGAACCTATCAAATTATTTGTTGTTCTCTATTTAGGATGATAAAGAAGAAACACTTCTTTTTGTTATTGCAGAATTCATAGGAATAGAGAAGTCAAGATGTACTGGGCTGTTCAGTTGACCCTCCTGCTCTATACATGACAGCAACCAGCAGTATGAATTTTTGCATTTTTTTCAGCTTGACCCCAGCTCAAACATGTTAAATGGTAGTCAGTGTCCTGGTGTGGCTGGAAATCAATGCAGGATGCGATCAGCTTTCTTAATTTGAGTTTATAGGCCTTGATATAGAAACTAAATAATAGTCTATGTTTTCTGGTATCTAGTAAAGGAAAGCTAACAGTGATGGCAAAGATTTCTGTGGAAAGTCCTTTTCTTGTTGAGCTTTATATCATCTGTGTGATACAATCTAAATATGTTATTGTGCCTCTTTGCAGCACAGATCAAATGCTGTATCTTGAGTAGGGACAGATAATTATTTATCTTTCTTGAGACACAGATGGAGATAGTTTAAGGCTGGACTTCTGGTATCAGAGAGATCACTCACATAATTGGGTTTTATCTTTTATCACTCTCTTTCCGAAAGGCTGTGGAAGCTAGACATCTTGATCAAAAAGCTGATTGCCACCCAGATCTTTTAGGTACAAGATAAGCCCTCATTTTCTGTATGCTTCTTATTTCATAAAAGCAATAAGATAATATATTCAGAACAATAGATAAAGATACATTTAGAAGAATAGATACTGCTTGGGCTGAGTAATATAAGTTTGTTTGTTCTTGGAGCGTGCAATGAAGCTTTTGGGTGTGTCTGCCTTTTCCAGCACAGATTGCAGGGCAGAGCTGTCATTCTTCCCTATTCTGCTGCTTGTGTGGGAAGGGACTGTTTGCACAAGAAGGAGCTTGTCAGTGTAGTTAAAGTTGGTAGAGTTGGGCTGTGTGGCTGTCAGAAGTATGGTCCTGCTAGTGTGCAGATGTCTTGGGTGACCGTTTCCCTCCATTGACACTAGTAAGAAAGAAGTCTGGAGTTGGTCCATTAAATCTGTGCATATAAATCTTAACGACCGACATGAAGACATTATTCTGGAAAGTATCTGCAACCAGGCAGCAATTAACGCCAGGATGGGAGCAATGACGTGATTAAAGTTAAACACATGCTTATGACATTACTTGAGAGCAAAGCTGGAGCTGAATGCTGCTACATTGCTTTCCTGGGTTTGAGCTAGAATAAATAAATGGTACATGAACTGTCAGCCACACATCCACTTCTAGTTTTTAAGTGGATCATTAAATCCTACTTGTCCATGCTGTACTGCTTTATAGATACAATTGTACTGACAGAATGGTAAGAAAGGAAAAAAACAGAGCCCTGAAGAGGGCTGTTACTCCCTGTAACTAATTTGCCTACCTGCTCCGGATGATGTTTTGGTGTTGAATGTTTGCTATTTTGGTGGTATTTGGAAACTGATGGGCAAACCTTTGCAACCACAGAACTGGCAAAGAGCAGCCTTGTCTTCCATCGGTAAGTGATAAGTCTAGTCAGATCAAAATCAAATGCAGTGGATAGAAATGCAGCAAATATTACTATATCGATAGCATTCGCGCAGTAATGGGTTTTGTAGTTCACAAATTCTGAATTATTTTTGGTTCTCAGCTTCTTGCAAAACTGAGGAAAAGTCAGTAAGAAACATTAGTCCCTTGCAATGAATAAGCACCGGATTTCGATTCTCTACTGAGAATATTCATTAAAGCTTTCTGTGAGCCAAGTGCTTTGTAAAACACTGTCTTTTTCCCCCTCAAATGTATAAAGTTTTGTCTGTCTCCAAAATATGTTCAGAAGAGATTACTATGTCTGGACTAAACTGTATTTATATTCTTTGCTCAACTGTATTGCAGTAAAATGCGCATAAAAGTTAATTTTAGAATAACAGCATAATATTCATGGGGTTGCTGTAGGAGCTTTGAATAATACAAACTATGTACACTCTAGTTGCAGAACTTAGCAACTTCATGCAGAATATAAAAGTAACTTTGAATATTGATTTCAACAACAAAGACCTGTAATGTAATAATATGGTAGATCATTGTGAAAATTAATTTCAAATCTAGCCCAATTATTCAGATATACAGCAGTAAAGGATCTGGTTATAGGGCTAAGAAAACAAGTGATAAATTTTATCTTAGAGTGTACCAATATAACATTAAAGAAGATACTCGTGTCAAATGGAGAAAGGCACTGACAAGTAAAATATTTCTATGGCAGTGCATATTTGAAAGGAATACAAAATTAGACTGTGTTCTGACTCCCCTGGTAATACATTTTATGCTTTCTAGACCTTTGACTCCCAGTTGATATACCATGTTCAGTGAGATGCTTTCAGTACTGACCTTTCAGCAGATACAATTCCACTATAATTCACATTTTATGCAATACAAACATGCATTTATTGCTATTAATTCCTAAAACAGTATATAGAGAATATGAAAAAGATTAACTGTATTCTGGGTAAGATGAGAGAAATCATATAGATAAGGTTGGTAGACATTATTGCTTTATATCACAAGATTTACTGTATAGTTCTTAACACAGTGTACGTTAAACAAAATTAGTATTAGTGAATCAGTGGTGGCAGACAAATGTGGCATAATTATGAACTGCAAATGGTAGCACAGTCTGTTGTTACTTAAATGCACATTTAAGTCATTAATAATAAAAGTGATACACTGAGATGTGGGCGCTGAAAGTACTTTAGGAAATTATAGTACATAATTACATCTTTTCTCTTTTTTGGGTATTTTTTTTGCCTGTTTTGAATGTTTTATTAGTTTTACCTCTTTCAAGACATTAAATATTAGTAGTGCTTTGATCCTTAGCCAACTCATCAAGTACAGTGGTTCAGATCCTCTACTGGTGAAAACTGATTCAACTTCACAGATTTGCAACACCTTTCCCATCCTGCAGGACTGTTGCTTTGCACCCATTGGGACTCTGTCGGAGCGTAAGACTTTCCATTGAACTGGAGCTGGAGAAAAGATTGAACTTTGTGGGTTTTGTCATTTCTGTGAAGTCTGTGGTAGAGCTGACAGTCTGCATGGGCAATGCTAGCCCTCTGGGGAAGGCACCACAGGACCATGGCTTGTCGTTTTGCATTTCCATTCCTGAGCTGGAGTTAGCAGGCAGTAGCCTGGAGGGATGCCTGAGGGGAAGTGTCCCTTGATGTCAGTCAACATGCCAGACTGCGGTTACTCAGGCATGCTCTGTGCCCTGTCCTGGCTGTAATTTTCTGTTGGATTGTGCCCTTATAGGGCAGGTAAAAGCCTTCCACACTGGCACAAGCACCTCTTCTTTTCCTTAGCTGGGTGACCATCTAACACAAGAGGGGTTTTGAACTCTCATTTAATTGTAGAGTGGGAAAGCTTCAGCTGCATGGGACAAGACAGCACACAGCAGAGAGAAGACTGAGTGAATATCAGGATGTGTAAATACACTAACTGCCAGCTGCAAAAGGGGATGACTTCTGAGAGCAATGCTGCAGGGCCAGTCTGTGCATTATTCAGGAGGTAGAGCTAGTAACTATTACAGTGTATGATAGTTGAATATAGAGGTAAAAATGGAGTGAGGAGTTGAATATAGGAAACATGTTGTGCTAAATAGCATCAAAACATATTACAAGGGCTAAAAGTACTTGGATGAGATACAGATTGCATAAAATAATTACAACCGTTAGATGCATTTGTTGCTGAGTTGACGTGCAGCACTGCAGGGTAGTTACTGCAGGGCTGCTTCAGCATAAGCAACGTGTGAAGCGGTAGAATTGCTGACCTGCTTGAACAAATGCTCTCTTTAGGGTTCACTGGAGGTTCAGAATGACTCTGTCTAAAGGGCAATGTCCTTACCTTAGTGAAGCCAGTGGTAAACTCCCATTTTCCCAGATGTCTCTCTTGGTGACAGCTAGAGAAAAGAACTTCAGGCATCAGTTCTCTGCTGGAGCCAAGAGTTAATTTCTGCTATTGTGTTGAAGATTATCGGGCACTGATATTTTCTTCCCCGCCTGACATGCCCTTAGGATCTATAGCTTGCTAGAGAGAAGCTGCTTGAAGTGCTGTGCAAAGTTCAGACAGTTTTGGGCTGGTGATGCTGAGCATTAAGAACACAAGTCTTGATTTTTGGCTGAGTATTCCTAGCACATCCATTCCATCATGCTCATGCCCAGTTGCACAACTGAAGTGTGACTTTAGGAGGAACACAGTGAGAGACAGTTGCTGTGTGAGAAAAGCAGTAATGCCAAGAATCACATGGTTTTAATATATTTAAATTTTCAAATTAAAAATGTGCACAACAGTGACTTAAGGGTCAGTTTCATGGAGGTCTTCTCCTTGGTTCTATGGATTTTTCAGTGAACAGCTTTGTCCGGTATGCAAAGCAGCTGTCTTTGCTCAAAGCAGATCAGAAGAAAAGTTTATTTTCTACCAATTTAACATTTCTTTAGTGATTAGTTGACACAATTTTATTAACTTACATTGACTGGGTTTTAAATGTAAATTGAACACCTTAGCAAAATTACCAAACAACCAAATTACAGCAGAATTAGACCAGATAAGTGAGAACAGCAAATTGATGGGAAGATCATCACCTGCAAAATGGTAAATTAACAGAGTATCAAAAGTCAACTTGATTACTCCATAACAATTAGCAACATCTTATTGTCTGGGTAAAATCATTAGTTTATTCCAAAGTGCCTCTGTAAGGATCCTCTGCTGGAGGATCCTTAAGTAAGTGTATTGCTTATATCATTAGTTTATTCCAAAGTGCCTCTGTAAGTAAGTGTATTGCTTACGCAAGTAGCTGAGGACAGCACATGAATCTGTCAGGATACAAGCATGTGATAGAAAGTTAATTTGTACACAAACAGATTATTTGCTGAGTACTTCCTTGCTGTCAATTTTGAAACAGGTTAATTTTCCATGAGCTCCCAACTAGAACGGTATCCAAAATCTTCAAATTTTTAAGCTGACCTTGGAAACTGGTATGAAATCCTACATGTGTAGACCTTGATACTACTTTCATGTCTATTTTAATTTGGATTATCTTCCATGTATAGAGGTCACTTGAAACTACAGGTCCCTTATGGCCACGAGGATTGGAATTAATATATCCCATCACAGGGCATAATTAGACATGAAAGGCTAATTTAACTATGTAGAGGTTAATCTAGGTTAACCATTGTGGTGTTAGGGGAATACTCAGTATAATGGGGCATACTTAGGTCAAATAACATTTTTTCAGATAACCTTAACACTGAAAAGTAATAATAAAGTGTAACTCGTAGGTAGTTTTAAAGAACACCACTGTAACTGTACCATAAAAAATATGCTGCACGATGTGGTCCCTTTGCAGAGATAAAGCAATCCAGGTATTGACTAGCGGCTGTAGATAAAAACCAAGGCAGTGGTGCTCTTGCTATAACAATTTCTGTATGTAAATAAGATATTGAATATATCCAAAATGACCTAAATCTGCACTGAAGAAAAAACCTTTTACCATTGAGACAGAGAACAGAGAGCTTTGAAGCAGCATTAAAAAAAAATCCTAAAGCCCCAACACAGAAAGAATTTCTTTTTTACTGATTGGGATGCCCACCTGATGGGAATGCACAGGCAGAGGATTAGCATAGTCAAGTCCTGTTACAATAATTGGACATACCATGTGTGTATATATATATATATATATATCTATATAAAAATATATGCAGATTTTTCCACATGTTAGAAGGACAGCTCTTTAGAACTCTGGAGTTACTCTGGAAAGCAAAAGTATCCAAGAGTTTTAAAGGGACTTGGTCTGAAAACTTGTTGATGCCTGATACTTTTTTTTTTTTTTTTCAGTCTGGTGATTCAGGTAAGTCCTCTCACTAAACTTTGGAGTTCTGAAAACTGGGGCAATGTTGATCTATTTTCAGACATAACAGGAGATATAGTGAGGACTACTATAATGAAGCATAATTATGAGATTAATATTTTGCTACATTTTACTTCGTTTTAAAATACAGTATAATAAAAGCTGCTCCCTGTGAAAGGAGAATATAAATAGGTTTGGAGTGCATTAGCACACTGCTTTGCATATTAGGGGACTATATTATTTATATGAATTGAATTAACTCAAAGAATTTTTTTGAATGTGCACAGTACTTGAACTACTGCACAGACCAATTAAACTGAAACCTAGGAGGGCAGTAACTGTGTTGGGAGATTACATTACCCTTCACTAAACCTCAAAGACTAAGACAAAGAAGCTCTTCCAAAGATATGCTGGTCATAGGGATAAGGTGCTTAAGCAAGGCATCCAATGTGCAAATTGATGATATTAGCAGGTTTTTAACTTATCTGAACTTATTACAAGGGGAACCCCAGTCCAGGGTGAGCAGGATGATCATTAGTGGTGCTCCTTATCTGTGCTCTGCCGGTGCTGGCCAAGTCCTGAAGTCAGCCTACACCTTTGGAATCTAAAGCTTCTATTTTAATTACGTTTAATATTTTGCTACTGTAGATCCAGCTGTATAAATTATTTAAAAGTCAGAAAGCTTTTCCTCAGTAATTAATGACAGGTTTGTCAGCTACAGTAACAGCCCAAGGCTGCACTTTCCTTGCATAGTTCTATAGCAGTCTCATGATTACCTAATATAACAACCAGCCTCTCTGGCTTTATAAAATTATAATCAATGGTTTGTACCAGCAGCACTTGAAGGGATCCAGCAGTAGAGTTGGATGCATCTACTGTCACTGAGAAAATAGCCTGGGGAGGAGAGCACAGCAGCCTGTCGACAGTTTTCAACTACTCAGGAAATGCTGCAAGTTACTAAGATCATTGAGGATAACCAATTTTATGTTCAGCATTAGTCAGTGTTTCACCATACCTGAAAGATCATAGAGATATTTTGAGTAGGCAGAACACCCAGGTGGTAGTGGTAATAATAAAAAGTCTTATATAAAGGTCTTTCACCTTCTTTCTTCCATTGTCTGCTTGGTAAGGGAATAGACTTCCATTAAGTGTCCTGTGGATGTTCCTGTGGAGTACTCATCTTTCTCCTATATCATTATAATACCAGAGGTCAGATTCTTAACTGGAGCCTTCTCCTCCATCAGGTGTTAGAGAGTCACTCTAGCAGAGTCTTATTGAGGGAACTCACGTTTTTCAGACGATAGAGAAACGCAGTTGATCTGTCAAAGCTCAGCAGTGAAAGCAGTACTACAGTCGCCCGCGTGTCTTTGATTATTGTACCAAGTATTTGATATTTTAACACCTTGGTTTTAGTTAGCTTTTTGATTGCAACTGAACTGGAGCTGCTTTCTTAGAGTTGAAACCTCTTCTCTCCACACTCACTGGCCATACTATAGTGATGTCCAGAGTTCCAGGAGCTCAAGCTCTCTGCCTATTTTAAATCCAAATAAATGATAATGAATTCTTGCATTTGAATTTCTTACTTTGCAGAGAATGTAGCAAAACATACAACTCACACCAAGTTTCTTTTGTGCTTGTCCAGGGATATCATAATAGAGATAGCAGAAGGGCACTTTGGTTATATGCCCTTGAGTTTCTTTACAACAATTTGCATTGAAGGGCTAAAGACCAAGATTGCCTGAGTGCTTTGAGAACCCTACGGTAGGGTAGGAGCTGTCATCCAGAGATATTAGAGATGGAGTGTCAAGAAAGGGAAGGAAGAGGGATGGGGCTAGCATCTACAGAAGTTAATATAAAAAAAAAAACAAACCAGCCTGACCTGACATGAGTGAATTGTGGGAGTTTTTTGCTGTGATGTTGCTCCTCATGTCATGTTGCATTGGAAGCTTTGGGAGGAAGGTAGGGAGGCCTTTGCCAAGATACTGGTCACAGAATCACACAGTTTCTGCTGGTCTTTGAGGCCATTGGAGATGACACTTTTTTCTTTTTCAAAGAAAAAAAAAATCTACCCAGAGATCTCCTATAAATAGTTCTTTTAGACCCAAAAATTTTTTTTTTTTAACTCTTTTCACTAACAGTAAAGAGATATCAGATCTTACGCATGTTTGTAAATGTTTCATATGTGTGGAAAAGGTGCATAAACAAGAGAAAGTTAAAAGTGAAAACTAGTGTCAATACTGATTCTGCAGTGTGCCAGGAATGTTTTAAGTGTCTATACCCATACAGCTGTAAAATTAGGCTTTAAGGGTCTGGTCTCAGAGATCATCAAAGCTGTAATGTAATTTTCCACTCTATGTGAAGATCTGATGTATCTGCTCTACACTGAAAAGACATTGGAGGTTGAAAATGCATGGAATCCATAATGTGCTGTGATCTGCTGATAACAATGACAGAACTTACTGTTTTGGCAGGCCTGCTTCGTGACTCATGAGGCACTGAGGAAGTGGTATATCTGCATATGATTTCTTCATGGCATTAAATGGATTAGAAGATTTGAAAAGGTGAAAATCCTGAGCCTTTGCCATCTGCATTTTCTTCCTCCCCATGATGTGTGCTGGGATGCAGGTACATAGGCACAGCCAGTGGCCTGACCTTCCTTTGCTTATGGGCTCTGGAAATGAATGTGCATGACTCAGTGTCTGTGTGAGAGAATGAGTCCTGCTAGCGTGGCTTCAGCTGGAAGTTATGCTTTTAAAAACTTGATGGCCCTTAAAGAGCAACTCCTTTCACATTTAAATTTTGCCACCCCATGTGTCTTACTTTCAGGATGATTCAGGCTGTTTCAGGAATAAATGAGGGGTGTGTGAGAACAAGCCATAAGAATTATGTTATCCTGATCTTTTGCTCCTGACAACCTTGCTGATGTGCAGTGAAATATAAAGGGTTTAGAGCGTGATTCACTATTAAACATTAAAGAGAAAAAGTTCAGCTATTCATAAATTAATGTTAAATCTGTTTTCTGCAGCCAGTGTAAGGCTGGTGATAGCTCACTTGCCTGTACTTAGTAAAGAGCAACGCTCTCTAAAGAATCACATCCCATCGTTTCTGCTGACAGCTATTAAGAAAAATATTTAAAATACCTCTTAAAATTGTGTATGTAATTCTTGGTGAAGTGACATTGCATTCTTTTCATTCAGTCATCACCCTGTGCTAGGACTGGAGTTTGACACAGTAATTACCTCTGATTTAGCACAACTATTATTTTTGGAGTTAATGGTTAGCGAACATTGTCTAATATTATTACATAACCATTAATATGACTAAGGTAAAAAATGAGTTAAGTAAAATGGGAGGAAAGTTAACATGGCAGTTTGGAAATACGAATAGGATTTTGAGTTTCCCAGCATTCAGTCAAATAAAACATCTGTGTCATCCATCTTTAGAAAATAAGGCACGAGGATGGACAGTTCTTGACTTATTAAAAGATTCTTGAGGGTGAAATTCAATCCTTTGCAGACAGCTCCAGCTCCATGCATGATGCTAGTCTCATACTGCCCTAGTCCTAGGCATTACATAGTATGTAAGAGTAAATTTTTACCAAAGAGTTTGAGTCCTGAAGTCAAAGCTTTCAGTGGATCTGGGATCAGGGAGGATCTCCCCTGTCTCCCCTGAGTGGGTCTGACATGGATTCTTCTGTCTTGGGACTGTGTAAACAGTACTGAGCATCAGATTAAGTTTCTCCAGCCTTCCAATTGCTATGGAGGCATGCTACCAAGTCATGCCATGGCTCCTGGGTGAAACAGAAGCCTATTTAAAGTCATGACATTGCTTTTCTTTCTTTCTTTGCTGCTGTGCTGACCTTCCACTCCTGAGAGCTGCATTGACAAGGTACTATCACTGCACCTTCTGCCTGCCTGCCTCCAGCGACCAGAGGAAGGAGAGAGTGGGTGACCTATGCTGGATAGGTCTATAGGCACTGGATCACTGTAGGCAGAACTGCCTATGGAGCCCAGTAGAAAGATCCTTACAGAGGGTCAAGAGACTGGTGCTGGACTGTGAGAAATAGAGAGAATACTGAGAACGAAATTGGTACATAAAAATCAAGCCGTTATCCCCCAAATTATCTTAGTTTGCTTTATATGCAGTGAGTTGTCTAAGATCTAATACAGAGACAAGGAAAGTTGTCTTTTTCCTATTTCCCTCATCTTCACAAGCTACAACTTAAAGAGCTGAAAAAAGCAGCTAACTGGAGCCATTAGACAAACAGTGCCTGCCTCTCACAAAAGCTCAGCAAAGTAGGACAGCATGGAAAAAAGATGGCACTCCCACCAGAAAGGTTCAATAATGCTTTAGGGAAAAAGATTTAAAATTTTCTTTTAATAATAAGTCTTGTTGATTGCTATTTGTCTCTATTTATGAGGGATATTTTGCCTGCAGGGAAACTCTTTGCTTGTCTGAGTTAATCTAAGAAGATTAAGCTCCAAAAGTTCATGACTAAAAAGCTCATCTGATTTCATCTTTATTCCTCGCCTTGAACATGCAATCTGATGAGTGATTTCTATGTAAATATATAGATGAGTTTTGATTTTGGCTGGACTAAGCTCAAGACTTATCTTCAACAAGCAGGAGGTGGAAACACTGCTGAGATGGTACGTTTGTCAGCAGGAGTTAAAAACTGTGTGCAAGCACACTGACGCTCTGTAGGGTTTGTCTCCGTAGCCTATGCAAAGGGAGAGAACCCTGCTAACCTAACAGGACCCACTGCAGGAGAGTACTTGACCATACACCAACCATCCAGTTCAAGAACATGGCAAAGGTATTTCTGATAGCCATTGAGTGAGTTACATACATGGCATCAGTTCCCTGACCCATGTTCATGTGTTGTAGAACGGGGCATAAGCTGTAATTTAAGAGGAGACACCCACACTTGATGGTTTGACAGTGCACATCAGGGTGTACCTCTGGAAGAGGCTGCAGGATTGTCCTTGTAGCTTTTTGGTTCCATTGTGTCCCCTTGTGCAGAAAGGAAGTAGGCATTGAGGGCCCATCCAGGGCTGGCTGTCTACCTCTGCCAGGGCAAACCCCTTTCTTTTCCCTGCAGGATCCCCTTATTCTTGATCACTGGATGCTCTGTTGTTGCCTTTGCCTGTACCTGCCTTTTGATGACTAACAAAACTAGAAAAGGGGAGAAGGAGAGAGGAAGGAGGTCACTTCTACAATTTTACCATACTGCCATGCAGGTTCTTCAATATTTGATGGTACAAACTTGGAAACTTAGGAGGCACATTTAATTGCATTTAAGAAGGTACCCAGTATCAATTCCTAAAAGGCTCTATTATCTAAGAGGAATATGTGTTTACTGTGTTCCAGCAGAGGTCTAGTTTCCTGTGTAAATATTCAAACGAGTTTGTTATAAAAAATTATCCCTAAAAATACTAGTAAAATTTTGATTACCATGAAGCTTTACAAGGGATTTGGGGTTAACCACCCAAACTAATTAAGTGAAATTGTCCTAATTTGTTTATTATGTTAATGATCTGAATTAATTTATAATAATTTAGCATGTATTACTAAAGATTTATTATGTTTCCCACCAAATGACTTAAGAGCTATAAATCCCATGGTTAAATGTAATTAGCAGAGACATATTTATCGAAAGGGATAATTACATCTGATAAAAGTTCTTCAGTTAGGCTTAATTAAAACAGATTATTCCCCCATAAATGAAAAGTAAATATGGTAATTACTGGATAGATATTCATTGCAAAAATGAATATCTCAGCATTTTAATTTTCTAAAGGGCTGGGAAATTCAACTATATAACTGTTTGCTTCTCAATAAACTGTGATTAATAATCCCTAGGAAACATATTTTTATAGGAGTAAACATTTTGCTAGCTAATGACTAAAGAGGAGACAGTAGTCAGAAAAATCAACCATTAACTCTTTTTTTTTTTTTTTGAGTGGACTGTTACTGCTTTGAACTAATGAAGAGCATGTTAGGAAAATTGTTTTCTTCCAATAAGACTGTCCCTAACTCATCTAAATAAGAGAACTGAAGAAAAAACCCACAATTTTTCTTGATGTTAATATGGACTATAGTTTCCTAGGCATTCACCAAATTTACAGTGATTTCTGATGCTAACAGAATTTATTTAATACACCTCACTGCACATGAAGATATTAGATTGTAAAACTGTTTTTTTTCATAATTTATAAGTACATTGTGTTAAAAGCACTTTCTGCAGGACTGTTGCTTGTAAATCAGATTGAAAAGAGGGGGCAGAGCTGAGAGCAGCAAAAAAATAAACAGGCAAAATCAGATTATTTTCTTGGCCAGAATTACTTAATAATACTTTAAGACACGGGGCAATAAGTAGACTCTAACTCCTTGATTCGTAGCTGACTGGGTATAAATGAGTGGAAATTGAAACAATTAAACTCAAATCATTGCCACAGAATGTGGTTTTCTACTAGAAGAATTGGGAAAGAATGTTTTGGCTGAAGGAAGGGATGATTTGTCCTTCAGTACTTAAATCTTTGAATTTTATGAATGTGCTATGTGAATGGATTGCTATTTGGTGTGTCAGCTGTGTCAGTGAGAACTGCTGCTGTGTCTCCAGGGGTATGTAATCGTGGGGGTATGACTTGGATACACAACGAAGGGTGTAAAATTTTGGGACTTTGTCTATGAAGTGCTTCAGGTCATTGCAGCTTACAAGAGCTCTTGTGGATGGAAATCCATGTGTAAGCTCAGAGAGCAGACATCTGTGCTTGCCTGACTCCTCTGGCAACATACTCTGAGGTCTAGCATGGAAGTGTACAGGGAAAATGCCAATGAGCAGAGTAGCAGGGAGGAGTTGTTCATTGGGATGCAACACTGAGGAGTGTGAGTTCATTTCAGATATGTCACTGTCTCTTGTTCATATGGCCATGAAGGGACAGGGTGGGATTTTGGTGAAGAGTGTGTAAGTTTAAAAAAAGAGATTTTGGAGGTGAGATGTGCACTATTTACAAATTTAGATTGAGTTCCGGCAGTAATTCATACTGAAACAGGGACAGAAATTTAGACTATACTGAAACTGTTTTTCACAGGTGGCTGAAGCCCTCTCCTCCTGTGGGCACTGCCAAGCCCAAGGTTGGCACCTCAGACCTCTGATGTGGTGTGGCAGCAGCCTCACCTCAGTGCAGCATCCTCATGTGCTTTTGTTCCCTACATTATTCAAATTAAATGCTTCACTTTGGGGTTTCACCAGTGTTACACAGCCACACTACATTGAGAAAAACTTTCCAACTTTTTGATTCAATCTAAATTTTGTTTCAAAGTAGCATTTTTCATGGAAAAGTGTGACCTGAATTTGAAGGTTAAACAAACAAACAAAAATAATTAAATAAACCATATAGTGAAGCCAAGATTTTTTTTTTTTGGTCAAATGAAATGTTCTGGATCAATCAAAAATGAATTTCTCAGAAATCCCCTAAAAAGTATTTCAGTTTGAGCAAGACAAGTCCCTTCCATCTCCCTAACATGTTTTACATTGATCATTTCCATACAGACAGCACAGGTTGAAAGTCGGGACTGGGATCAAGAAGTGCACCTTGCAGTCCTAGGAAGGAAGGAACAAGCAGGTTGGCTTCACTTGCTGAAAGCAGCTAATTTCTATAGCTGCTATTTAAGAGCAGATTTTGCTTTTTGCTAACTATTGTGGTTTATGTCTAGTAATGAGAGAGCTCGAGGGCAGTGGAGGTGAGGCAGCAATGGATTTACTGCAGGGGGAATTTCAGGGACTGTACCTGGGGCAAAGAACTATTAAAAGTCTGTGTAAAGTAGCCTCTCAAGCTTTAAAAAGAAAGGAAACTAGGTGAGGATCTTGGGAGCTGACATGTGCAGAGCTGGGAGATAGAAGAGCAGAGACTTTGAGGTGACACACAGATTTTCAGCACAGGGGGCTTCTCAGGGTTCCTGGTTGATTAATCACCAAAGTCCTGTACACAGAAGGAAGGTGGAAATCTTTGAAATCTCAGAACAGTAACAATTTTCTTTCCATTCTGAAATGGACTGAGGCACAAAATATTAAATTAGGTTAATATGCCATACTATTGGCAAATGTAATTGCACAGACCTTGTGTTTATATGCTTTTCTGACTTTGTGGTGTTCACAGCTATAATAATAATACACAGAGCTGAAAGTAAATGATAAACATTCTTTATTATCAGTAAAAGATGAAGAGGCATTTAATCCACAGTGAGTGCAAACTCCAGCATACACTCAGTATTTTTTGCCACTCGTTAGGAGCATTTCAGCAAGTTTGTGTACTGTCAGTGGTAGTACAGCTTGCATAGCTTGAAAACCATGAAAATGCAAATGAGAAAGGTTTGTGCTTCTGCTTTTGCATCTAGTAGAGAGTAAAAGAAAACAGTTTGCCTAGACTGCTCCTCATCTTTCATAACTTCTGGGGAATTATTCAAAGGGATATTTTTAAAGTAATATCTTGGCTTTACCGTGGTCTACAGGCCATTGCAAGGAACTCGGCCATGCAAAGGACCATTTGAAATAGTTTCTAGTGTAGTTCTCTTTAGTGAATTGAGCTATGGCAGCCAAAATAGCACTTAAATTTGACTGCTGTTGGAAAGGCTGTGATAATCACAGAATCACAGAATGTTGGGGATTGGAAGGGACCTCGAAAGATCATCTAGTCCAATCCCCCTGCCGGAGCAGGAACCTAAACAATTTTACACAGGAAGGTGTCCAGGCGGGTCTTGAATGTCTCCAGAGAAGGAGACTCCACAACCTCCCTGGGCAGCCTGTTCCAGTGCTCAAGGAGGAGAGGAGAGTTTATAGTTTATAGATAAGAATCACAGGACTGAGTTATGCTTGCATATTTTGTATTTGCTATGCAATTTGATCACTGTCCTTAGAGATCATCAAGATTAACTGCTTTTCCAGCAAGGATGCACTGTCCCCCTGCTCCTCCACCCACATCAGTCCTGGTCCTTAGGAGTGCAGTAGACCTTGTAACATAGCATTTGACTCTTTCGTTGTGTAAGAGAGTTACTCTGGAAGTGCTTGTACAAAGTGAAGGAAAAAGCACAAACTCATGACACCAAACATGAGCATGTCTCATAAACAAGAGTGGTGATACAACAATAGAAAACAGAGCCTGGGTTGAGTCTGAAGGAGGCTTTTAAATGGCAGTTATGATCCTCAGAAAAGAGAGACTGGTGCATACTCTGTGAAGCAGCTGAAGAAGCAGATTGTGTGAGTCATTGTTGGTGGATGCTTGGAGTTTAATTTGGACTAAACAATAGCAGGATGTGGTCCACTCTAAACTGCACAGAAAAGTTTGAATCTTCATCTTGAGAGGCTGTTTTCCGTGTTTTCTGCTGGTGTGTGACCTGAGTGAGGAACACACATACTGATGAAAAACCCATCAAGTTGAATTGCCAGAGCAACAATGCTGAAGTGTATCTGGTCTGGGCTAGGTGACCTATTTAGCAGTGATTCTGGATGGTTTTTTTTTTGTGTTTTGTTTTTGTTTTTTATTATTTTTTTTTAATTGGAACAGGGTTTTTTGCTGAAAAGGATTGTTGTATTTACAACTCTTGCCCTATAAATAAGATTCCTTTTTTTTTTTTTTTTTTTTTTTTTTTGTTAAAACACTGAAATTGAATTTTATTGTTCTGGGATTTTTCCCAAACTGAATGGCAAAGACAAGACATTTCAAAATGGTAACAGTTTCTGTAAAAATGGAAACTGCATTTAACTTATTATCAAGGCCACTTGCTATGAAGATTTCTAATTAAAGCATTCCTATTTAAATACCTGTACAACAAAAACACATTTTATATTAGAGTTCCATTAACTTTAAAATTTTTACCAAAGAGTTTTAAAGAAATAGTCAAGGATTTCTCTTGTGTCCAGTTGATCACAGTTCTCAATGATCATATCTTAGAACCATACGTAACATTTTCTGTGTTTATAGGAACATAGTAACAACCACAGCCAATGTAATCCAAGTCTTTTCAGTCTCATATTCTGTTTTTGGCAGTGATCAATAGCAGACAGTGAAGCAAAGAGCAGAAAAAGGGAGCAATTAAAGTGTGAATTTTGTCCCTAGATATTTTCATAGATTCTGTCAGTTTTGGCTTAGGGAGTTTTGTAAGTCAGATGTAATGTTCACATAATCACATATAATATCTTTCTTCCATGAACTTGTCTAGTTTTTTCTAAGACTTGCATGAAGAGTTGGTACACACAATATCTTGTGGCAAGGAGATTTAAGAAATCATCCTAGCTTTTGTGAAAAGGACCTTCTTTTTGTTTGTTTCAGACTGGTTTCTGGCATTTTAATTTTTGCCCCCTTCATCTTCTATTTTGAGAAATAGAGAAAAAATATATTTGGTAGGGTTTTTCATACATATCTGGTTATGCTAGCTACCCTTTACATTGATTTCTCTAGTTCTGCTCCACCAGTTTTGAAAGATGTAACTGCTGTTATCTACCGAGGTGGCACATGTTGACTCATGTAGTGACAAAAGGTTGTTTCTCTCTTATTTTTAAATTAACTATTGTGTTCCTACTAGGCTATTGCATTTACTTTTTGACCACTATTTAAAGTAAGAGTGTATTTCTAGAGAGTTGTTCACAGACTGAGGTCTTTTCTGAGTGGTCATGGCTAATTTGAAGATCAATATGTGTGTATAGATGGCATGCATTTCCTCTTCATGACTTTCATTTCTTGACATTGAGTTCCATCTGCCATTCTAACACCTCATTGTTTTATGTGCAAAGACACCTCACAGCCAATTTTGGTTTTGAGTATCTGAAACAGTTTTCAGTGAAATTTGCCACCTGAGGATTCACATCAGTTTTCCTGTTACCTGTGAATGCAGTGAGCAAATCCCATGGGACAGATCATTCTTTTCTATACTGGGTTTGCTGCCTCTGACCCTGTTAGTGGGCTCAGGAATATCATCTTGTTTTATCCTAGGACACCTGAAGCTCTTTAAGAGCTTTTCATGAGGAATATGACCCAAAGCTTTTCTGAAGTGGAAGTATAATATTTCACCTAGGTCTTTCCTCCATATATTTGTAAGGCAAGATTTCTTTCAGTAATAGCCAGGTTAGCACATTCTTAGTATTGTATTTATTTAAGTGTCTGCTAATTCTTTTCTGTATTGTAGTTTCAGCCAACCAGTCAGATTTAATGGACCTAGCTCCTTCCATCTTCTGGAAAGCCTTTTAAAAATTGCTGTCACTTTTTCATTTCTTCCTGTCTTTAATACTGAGCTGAATGTAAGTGGTAGGGTACATGCCACAGTAAGTACTTTGGCAATTTCATATCCAATACTATCTTGGTGCTGGTAACTTGTTACTAGTAATTTTATTCATTTATTCTGAAACTTCTCCTACTGACATTTCAGTTTGACACAATTCCTCAGACATATTTCCTGTGTAGAAAAGGAAAAAAAACCAAAACCCAAAAACTCCACCCCACAAAAACCCTCTCTGATATCTGAACATCCTTAAATCTTTTCCATCAAGAAAGCTGATGTAAAGAATGCAGTTAGGGCTGGATTTTTTTTTTCCTTTTTTTTTTGATTTTTGCAATGGTTTTATCTTCCTTCAATCTTTCTTTAATAGCTCAATTTCTTATCAGCCCTGCAGACTCTTTGGTAGGATTCCTTTTTGAGTTGTGGATTGAAAAAGTTTTTCCTATTTACTTTTTATGTCTTTGCCATGTTGATTGTTCAATATATATATATTTTTTTTTTGGCCTACTTTCTTAAACTTCCTATCTAATGTTTGAGTTTCCACTTTTCTTTTGCCTGTTTGGATGTGATTTCTACTTTTAAAGAAGAACCTCTTATTTGCCATTTTTTCTTTATTTTCTTTTTCCTTCTTTTTGTATTTTCTTTTTTTTCTCTGTGACCACATCAACCTTTATTTGATCCTTTTGAAAGGGTAAGTGGCAAATGTTTCTTCTGAATACATCCTATGATTTTCTAAGTAGTCCCTACGCCACTGATAAATGTCTTGCCCTTTTATCTGCAATTTCTTAGTTTTCTAGCAATAATCATTTTTAGATAGCTCTTCTCATAGTTAAGCATTACTGTAAATCTAATCTTCCTTTTCTCAACTAGATATTGTCCGTTTGCTCTCTCTGATCTCACATAAGGAGCAACCAGCTTTTCTGGGCTTTTCTGAGGTCTCTAGCATCTTGTCAGAATGTAGGTTTAGTTTTGCCTCCTGGACTTCCCTCGTGCTGCTTGCTGATATCCCAGCTGGCCATCACTGCAAGCTCTTCTCCAAGGGTCTTCTGGTGTTCCCATGGCCAACTGAAAGATGTATTTATTACTTATATATATGTATTTATACATAAAGTATAGTGTGCTTATAGCATTAACCTTTTACAAAACTGTAGGGAATGTTTGAAATATGGCTTAGATAGGGGAGCCAAAGGTGTACTGACTTCTTGTGTGGAGAAATATCTAGGAGGTGTTAGGAATAGTATTTTCTTTAGAATTCTATTTAAAAGCATACAAAGCTAGGGCTTTTATCTAAGAAAAGGAAAGAAAGCGCCTCTCTTCCTGAGCAACTCTACTTGTAAATGAAAAGAGCTTACCCTAATCCCTTCAGCAAGTGGTGATGAAAACCAAGAAATCCAAAAAGAAAAGGCCTTTTCTGCAGCAGCACAAGAATCCTCGGGCTGGTTAATTATTCCTTTCTTCAGCAGCTTAAATTACAAAATCTTTTGAATATTCTTGACCTGTAGTAGAAGAATATGACTACTCATCCTCAGTATTACCGTTCCTTATGGGATGCCCCATCATCCAACAGCAAAAGGGTCATTGTAAGAGACTTAATAGTGCCTGAAGGTTTAATAACCTCTGAGGGGAGAAATAGCTAGAAGACAATGATCATTAAAAGCCAGAACATTTTCTTTGACTTATTACACCGGACAAGACTGGACTATGACCGTTATTGAGTTACTACTATGTGGGAAGTAGCAATGAATTGACCTTGTGAATTTATTTTTTAGGAAATTTTAGTGTGTGTTTTTCTTCCTGTTTGGTACAAAGAAAAGCTTTCTGAAACTTTATAGGAAGTGTAAGTTAAAATATAATTTTAGAAATTGGAAGGGTTTTGAAATTTTGATTTCTTTTATGGTGTGTCAATAATAAATCATAATATGGCTTGCATAGTGTCTTATAAAATATCCTATTCATCTTAATTAGGAAGGTTTAATTCCTGACTTTCTCTGTGAGGTATCAGAACTGATGTAATTTTGGAAAACCAAAATCTTAAAAGTATCCAGACATGCCTGATCAACATGAGTGGTTCTCTCTTTTCAAGGAAAGTCTTTGTGTTTGCAAGGTGTAGATACGTACTGTAGTGTTTGTAATGCTGTTCTTTGCAAGCTTCATAAACCGTGGTAGCAAGAAGTTGGAGTGATGACTTTTGAACAGTGTGTTTCAGGTAGATCAGACTTGGGACGCCAAAACTGTGGTGTTTTGTTTTTCTTTTAATGTGTCTTGTTTTCTGTAGTGGTTGTGGAAAGTAAAGCCTTTGGGATTGTCTCAGATTGTGTGCCCAACCTCATGAGGCACTTCTAGCAACCTTGGTCTCACTCAAGCTACATTGACATGGTCTCAGGACAGAAATCAATCTAAATGCAGAACTGACTTCTTTAAGCTCTATTTCCCACAGTAATTTCCTTCTTCCTCTTGCACACACGCCTGCCTATTTGCACACATGCAGACAACAGTCTAGTACATACAGCTAAAGTATAAGCCAATCAATCTATGTCTGGAGGAAAATAGAAAGATTGTTTATTTCCATACCTAATTACTCCTTATTAAACAGCAACAGAACTTTTGACAGGACAAATTATTTTCTTACATAAGTGATAAGAGAAAGTGACAGACACTCATAGGGAATGAATAGGGAACACAGCACAACGGACTCTGACTCAACGGACTCAGGAGAATGGGTTGTTTTTGTGGATTTCTTTCTCTTTTTTTTTTCCTGCAGAAATATAGGTGATACTGCCAATGTTCAAAAGATAGAAAAGGAATATAATATAAGCCCCTATAAGCAAGAAAACTGTTCTCTGTCATGGTGATAGTACCATGGGGAAATCATGCAAAACAAAATGAACAGAACAATCAGTTAATACCCACTCTAGGCTGGTAGATCCTGGGAAGAAAGGGACACTGCAATCTGTGTTTCATGACACTGAGAGGCACCAAGTTGAAGAAGATCAAAGACACAGTATCTATTTATTCACAGTAGTAGAAAGTCCTACTGTAAAGAGCTAATAATCTCCGTGGATGGACAGTGGCTGAAATACTGAGTGTCTGAACATAGAGAAATACCTTCTCTGCTCAGTGGCTGTGGTCTGAGGGGAAGAAGACTGTGCCTTTACCAAAAAAAGGAACAGTACAGCCAGGAGCTGAGCAGTGCTTTCCTGTATGTTAAACCCAGACCCACCAAGCCATTCCCCTCTTCTAACCCACAGATCCAGTGATGCCCACCTCTTTTCAATGTAAGACAATGGCTAACCAAGCTCTGCAGAAATTGCAACTAGATGAATGAGGTCTTGAAAGAATAAACTACTTTTCCTTCCCTTTCCTAAGAATCAAGATGACTGAAAATATCAGAGTTTTGCTAAGTTGATTTAGGAGAAATTTTGAATTCTTTGTCTGACAAATAAAAAGCAAACTGAGATAAAACTGGATAGCAGGTAGGGAATGCGTAACAACTTACAGTAATGTAGGAACAAACAATGATTTACTGTGGGCTGTTATAAGAATGTGACTTACCAATTCATAAATTCACAGTTAGCTTGCTTTTGTATTATCATCTCTGTTATCTCCAGTCCAAAGGACTGATAACGCACAGCACAAGTAATCTCCAGTCCTTTCAGTCTCTGTCACCTAAGTCTGAGTTCCCTTCTTTATGTTCATGCTTCACTTTTCTCCTTCTGCAGGCTTTTGACTGTTCCTGCATTTCTTTCCTTCAGTGGAGGCATTGAGCTGAGCATCCGAGAAATAAGAAAGACCTATGAGCTGCTTTTATGGCTCAGTGCAGCACCTCTCTGCCTCACCCTGTAGCCCTGACCAAGGGCCAAGCAGCACACAGGCTGCTCGGAGGACAGGCACGTCTGCTATCCACACCACACTGGAAAAGAAATGCTGCAAAGATAACACCTTCTCTCTGATTTTTACATCTCGGGCACCCCTTGTTAGCACCCCTGAGCCATGAAGTGCAGTGTGGTATTTCCTTTGCTTTTTCACATGAAATAAATTTTTAAAGCAGACCAATTACAGGAAATGTTTACAGCATTTCTCCACTGCAGCTAACAAGAAACATTTAATAGCTCTTCTCATGAGCTATACTGGAATCCAGTCCTGTAGCATGCTGGAAGGGGTCACTCCGACACATGCCAAAATGGTCCTTTAGGAATCAGGGTAGAGCAAACAGGGGGAACGCAGCAAGGCTGGCAGTCCTGCCAGGAATTGCAGCCTCTGCGAGTGAGGGAGCATCAGCATCCTGCAGATGGGGCCCCTTGAGACTGCAGAAGAAATGGAGCAGCGTGGAGTGCACCTGACTGTCCCACTGCTGCCAGGACTGGGACAATTTTTCATCCCTGTCTACAGACCCAGGAAACCATCTTCTGGCTTTCCTGATGCTCTGCCTGGTATGAGTTGTGGACAGGGGCGTGTTCAGTTGCTCAGGCCTGCAAGCAGCCTGCCATCACGTGAGCTGTCTTGCTTGTCCTCTCCTGTTGTGTAATTGGGTATGACTTGTGATGGGTTGAGGACTTCTGTAACTTTTTTATGTGATGGAGATGCATCTGGTCACTGCAGAGCACAGCTGCAGCATGCAGCTTAATAGCACTGTGAAACATAGGTGCTGTATTATCTTATGGAAAACTGGGGCGATGCTGACTGGTGTAACTGGCTGAAGCTGGATGGAAGCTGTGCTAGGCCACTTCTGATACCTAGACATTTCTTGAATAAAATTTAGTACCTGATTGAGTCACCTGAGAAGGGAATGAATTTTGGCTCAAAAAATGAAGATCGCATCTGCTTTGCTGTCCCTGGTGTGACCATCATCCTGTAGGCTAATTTATCTTTAAGCTTGTTAACTAGCTTGGAGAATACTGACAGTGTAACTGTACTGACAAAGAGCTTGGTAGCCAAGGAGAAAAGGAGCTGGGTAAATACTGCATGCTGTTAGCCCCTGCTTGGCTCTGGGATGCTGCAGCCCTGCAGGGCTGTCTGGCTGAAAGCAGGCTGAGTGACTCGACCTGAGCAGGTACCAGCGATGCTGGGACAAAGATCTGAGTCAGAGCTCTACAAGATATTTAGCTGTTTCCACTTGAACTTCAGGAGTGAGGCTGCATTTGGGAAGCTAATTACTGAAGCACAGTTTGGCTTTTTCTTGGTAAAAAACCCGAATCTGAGAGGGATGAGCATAGAACAGCATTCATCCTCTACCTATGTACCAAGTCTTATGCTGCTTCAGTCTCACACTGACACTGAAATAATTGCTACAATTATAAATAGACCTTTTTATAACAGCATGCTGATTATTTACACTGTGCCAAGACATTGAATTCTCACACTGGTTTAGAGTAAGATGAATCTTTCCTGCTGTTTGCATGAGACGGCAAAAGCAAACACAACATCACCTTTAATTTGCAACAGACGGGTCTGATTCTTTAGTCATAGCAGAGTTTTACACCAGTGCAATTTCATAAATTATATCAAGTTACTCCAGATTTGTACCAGCTGAAATGGAAAACACTTGCTTGATATGCAGATTAAGGCTTGGAAGCAAGGAGCACAGAAATGTGAAGCAGAAGTTGGTCCATGGGAAAGGAAGAGAAATGAGAAAGAAGAATTATCCTGCTTTAACCTAATGTTGTTAATCTATATTGCCCATTATAATCTCGAATATCCTGCTTAGTGAAGTATGCAATCTGTAGTGCTGGTTCCTGCACAAGCAGTGTATCTAATATAAAGGACTGGCTCAACATCCATCATAATAATTACTGTGTCATAATTTTCTGCCCTTCCTACCTCTGCTGCAAAGAGATAGAAGAGGCCTTTCAAGTGTTTGAGAATTTTAACTAAAAAATTCTCAGGGTTTTTTATGTTGAAATCTGTATTTCTGCTCTATTTATTTTGCAGGTTTGACCTGGCATAATGAAATATACTTTATTTGGGGGTGTAGAAACTTAATTTGAATATCTGAAAGTGTGCCTATTTCATTTAATGTCTGAATTTGCTCAGCTGCACTGAAAAGGAGCAATAGGCATACTAGGAGTTTCATTTGAAAAATGTTCCCCAAACCCCCCCTTAATTCAATGATCCACTACTGACTCTAGAGTTAAATATGGAGCAGTTACATATGGTCACTGCAGCTCTGAGTGGTCTTTACTTAAGTCTTTTGTATTGAAGGAGATGGAAGAACTTTTTAGAAAAAATTGTGAGCTCTCCCTGATGTCTGAGGTGGCACTATTCAAAGCTGGTATTTTGGGCCCAAAGATATGCATATGTGCTTGCATCATCTTCTTGGCTTTATATTTTAGTTTGCATTGTTAATTCTCATAGCTGTGGAGTACAGCTTGAAAGTATGATGTGCATGAAACCAGCCTAATACACAGCTCAGGGGGCTTGTGGGTGTGGATCTCAACGCCAGGCTATCTCCAGCTGCACCCCGGCAGTTGACTTTCCCTGTGCAGGAAGGATTGTACAGAAGGTCCTTCCGAGCATATCCACCCTTACAGCATGGCACATAGGGGAGAGGTGTCCATTTGCGTAGCAGAATGGCAGTGTTGTCCCTGTTCCTGCAGGAGTATCTGATACCCATGGCTCTCGGCATTGGGACCTCAGTGCCTTGGTGCTTTGTTGTCCATGCACCTTCCTGCGACAACAGCCCCATGCACTTTTTTAACGTCACTGATAAGTGATAATTCTGCTCTTGTTTCTGATGAGCTGTCATCACAATTAATGAGCTTTGTTACAGGAAAGATATGACAGACTGCAAAACAATTATTTATGTCTGCACTTGGGATGCACTGGTGAAGCTGGAAACCAGCTGATGGGACCTTAGCCACAGGACACAGGCCAGTACATTAAAATACCCAACTGTACCAAAATTGAACGATAGCTTTTGGAGATTAAGGGGGCTTGCATTTTTACATTAATACTTCACTAAGGGAAGTCCACATCAAGAGTTTTATTACACAAAAATACAATTCAGTGACTGAGAAGTAATAAAGATTTCTTTGTAAATGTACCGTACTAAGTGCTACTGAAGAAAATACAAAGTCTCAGTTCCACAACGGGATCCACTTGACAGAAAATGTAATTGAGGTCAAGATCTGAACTGACCTCATTCTACACTCTAGTTGTGTGGTGTTTTTGTTTATACATTTTGGTTTTATTTTTAATTATAGAAACATTTATTTTCTGCCTCTAGGTGTTTTAAAAATTCCATCTTTTTGATGTGTGAGTACAGAAAAAAGAGTAGCTTTGGACTGTGCTTAGGAAACCCAACTAACGTGCTCAGTTGTCAAATGAAAAAAAAAAAAAAGTAGAGAGTGATAGAAGCACTAGATCTTTCCATTAAGTCTGTTCAGTTTACTGATAATTTCTTTGGCTTTAAGAATTGGCCTCATTCTCTTGTATACTTTTTTTTTCTTATGCTGTTGTATGCAAGAGCTTTGGAAACATGTCTGGGTGCCTTCCTTTACACGTGTGAGTTGTCTTGTTAAGAGCTGAGAGCTGCCTGGATAAAGCCAGTTGCATTTTTCACTAAACTCTGTAAATATTTGCAGGATGGTTGGGGGGGCTCTGTGCCGGCTTAGACAGCATTCTGTCACTTCAAAAAGTATACTTTCTGCAAAACACAAAAATAATTTTATTTTTCATCTCTTTCAGCTACAGTAACCTTAACAGGTACAAAAAACCCCCCAAAACAACAACAAACAACCCCCCCCCCCCCAAAAAAAAAACCTCAAAAAGCCCAAACAGGAATGTGATGTTTAAGTTGATGATGTCTGTCTTGAAGATATAAAAACTTATTAGATTGAATATGAGCCCCAAGGATCCCCACTGTGGGATGAGCTGCCATCCCACAGTACAATGTAGGAGAGATTTTTCTACCACAGAGGAAAACTCAGCAGCCTCAGTAGCAAACGAGCTCAGCTGCAGCTGGCATTAAAACTAAATTTTTGAACATCTGAATATTGAAAGCCTTTTAAACTCACCTAATATTATTCTATTACTGGAACAAACCTAACAGTAAATTGAAAAAAAAAAAAATAGGAACCTTCTAAAAAATATGCCTTCCCCATCCATTTTCAGCTTCAGTATTATGTAAAGATGACAGTTATCAGCTATGTAGAAGAGCAGCTATATTAAATGTTAAATAACCTTTAACAGCACCAAATATTTAATCATAAAAAATTAAATTGACAGTGGTATGGTTCACATAGTATCCCCTCGAAAGCCTGACAGCATCATTTCTCATATATATTGATAAGTACAAGACATCCATAAAATCGTAGACTCTGTAGCCTTCTATTTATGAGAGGCTATCTAAAACTCATTCATTGCAGGTAATATCAGTAAGTCAATTCAGCTTAGTCTGATAGCTCATAACTTTTCAGACTGTTGTATTTACTGAGCCATAGACTATCCTTTCTTTGAGTGTACTTCAGAAAATGACTTGCACTGTAAGACTATTTCTTCTCAAAGTATAATCAAGTGCTTTAAAACGAACTCCATAACTGCAAATTCAAAATACTATTAGACCTTGGTAATAATATAAAAAATATTGCTTTAATAATGCTTTGAAAGTTGCACAGAGTATTGGCAGTATTTTTTCTGACTGTAGTAACCCACTCAGAAAAGCATCAGTGGGAGTTTGGTGCCAGGCTTAGGCATGTTTCACAGCGTGGCAGAAGCCCCTGTAACAGAGGTAATAAAGCTTCATTTAGAAATGGAAGAAATTCCTCAGTATGTGACGTACGTGGCTGTGGGTGGAGAATCAGCATTGCAGGGAGCAGCGTGGCTGGCAGTCTGCTCTGTTGTGTGCATGTGATCACGTCTGGCCAAATTCAGACCTAGGCAGTGAGAGCAAGTCTGTTGGCTTTGATGGTGTTGACTGGCTGTATTAGTTGCTGACTTGTGGAGCTTATTGTAGAGTTTGGTCCTTTTGCTAAAGTAGTGGTGAAATGTTAATTGTGTTTCTAGAGTAATCTCGTACTGAGGGAGATGAGTCTTTCATGTCTGATGTTCTGGCAGCACAGCAGAGATGTAGGCAATAGAAATTAATAGGGTAGTGCTTTATTTAAATTGGCTTGGACAGATTGTTTCTATTTGTGATTAGGGAATGGGATCAAAAGCCCATAGAAAAACTCTTGTTGAATTTAACAATCTTCTCACTGAGGATTAAAGCTATGTATAGAATTTACTTATAAACTGAATTTACAGGAGACTTTTAAATGTTAGCTATTATTAAAGTGAGTCAAATAAAGTCATAACTGCCTAGAACTGAAGCTTAAAACCAAATCGGAATTTGGGTAATGACGTTCCCAGGTGGGGGTCCTTTCCTTGTCTTCCTGAGTTGCTTATTGCTCTCAATGTCCTGCATTTTGTGATACTGGCTGGGGCTGGAGCTAAATCCAGAGAGAGAGGCTACACTTCCCTTGCTCAGCAATCACTTCTGTCTATAACTCAAGCAGTGAATTGCTGTTTTGGAGGACTTCAGGGTGGAGAACTGTGTTACCAAGCTGTTTCATTATTGTTATGTTTCTGTTTCACTGCTTTGTGGCTTATGATGCTTAGATAGTGTCAGCTTTTAGTGTTGAAAACATCTCCCCTGGAGCCTGAGCTGCGAAGGGGAAGCTGCGTGTCCCTGATCCGTGGGCAGGGAGAGGGGATGCCTCTAGCTCCAGGGGGCCAGGCTACCTCTTTTGGCCTGTGCAAGCAAATGGCAGAGCCTTTGACACTGGTGTCTGACAACTGAAGAGCTGATAAGTTCCTTCACTCCAGGGGACTTGGGAGCTGGGACTGAGGGCAAAAATTGTTTACAAACATGGGAAAAACAGCAGGAGGTAGGTTGGGAAAAGAGAGAGAGGTTGGGAGAAGAACAGCAGAGGGAATATTTGTGGGGATTCTGCCCAGAGCAGGAAGGGTGTGACAGCTGGGAAAGGGGTACTAGTCTGTCCAGGAAATTGTAAGTAATTCAGATGAGAGAGCAACACTCAGAAGATGGAGCAATGCTTTGAGCCATGAACCTGCAGCCCAACAGTCGTCTTCAGAGATGTGTTGGTCTGTGCAGGAATGATTCCTCTTTTACAAAAGGAAAGGATTTGGGGTGCAGATGGGTTTTCAGTTTTTCTTGTTCCTGGGACAGAAGTGCTGGCAGTAGCAAACTTGTTACCTGAGAGCAAAGGTATTTACAGCAGCGCATCAACCTCAGCTGGCCCAGCCGTGTCTGGAGCTGCAGCCTTCCCCACTGTGCAGGACCAGCATCTGACAGGTGAATGCGAGCAGTAGTTGACCTGCAAGAGCAGCAGCATCAGTGGTGGGTGCTCAGATATAAGGTCTCTGTTAGCCTGAAACAGTAAATTGCTGACTGATATAATAAAATAATATAATAAAATTCCAGGGGTAGTAATTGCCAACCCAACAAGCAGGAGGGTAAAAGAGATGTCCTGAACTTGAAGGTTAAAGGAAGGCAGAGGGTTAAAGTAAGACAAATACATGAGATTTGGATGTCCAGCAGTGTGTAGGGGTTGTAAAAGCCCTGGACCAGAGCAGGTAAAAGCTATTCTGTACACCAGTTCCTCACTGGCAGTGGTCAGAGGGGAGTATCAGGTTTTCTGCTGGTAAAGTTCAATTTGATTTGGTTTCAAGCTAGGAAAATTTGACAAAGACATTCTATTTTTATGTTGGTCATACCATGAAGCTGTCACAAGGTCCAATAGATGTTGTAGCTGCAGGGCCTGTAGATGTCCCTTTGCCCAGCTAGATTATCACCCCTGTGACTGCCTGAGGGATTTATTGCTGTGTGTTAACAAGAGTCCATAGGCAGTATCTGTACCATGAAGTCCAAAGGGGGAAGGGAATTCCAACATTTTGGTATATTTTTTTCTCAATTTGGTGGAAAAATGCAAATTTTAAACTTTTCATAGCACCACTGCCTTCATTTGGAATTAGAGTGGTGGCATAACATAGCTGCACATAGTAACTGTATCATAAACCTGAGATCTTGTATCATGCTCATCATGATCCTAAAATACTTTGCTGAAGAGCAAGGCTGCTGACTCTATCTCCATTTTATAGATGCAGGAATGAAGGCAAGGAGAGATTAATCGATTTAACCTGCAGATAAATTGATTTACTGAGACTGAGCTAAAAATGGTCACAGTCCAATCATTTCTGCAAACTTGATCGTACAATACACCAGACAAGCAAGAACCAGGTCTTTGCAGAATTTTTTTTCTGCTGAACTCATTGAGATGTTTGTCTTTCTCTGAGGCAGGGATGTCACTTGTTGACACTGCTGGTAAGACACACAGGTTTCTCTCACAGCTCTGCCCTGAGTCTGTGGCAGCTTGTACTGGATATTACTGTGCAACAGCCTCCTCTCCTTCTAGTTTAATAGCTCTTGTGCTTTGTACACAGGCTTTCTATTCCAAAGCAAGCTGTCTTTGGGTTGTAGGTGCCCTCTGTGCTGTGTGACTGGTGAGTGGCCAGCTTTGTGACAGCAGCTCAGCCAGGGTAAACTGCTAATGTTGCTGCTGAACTGCAAAACATTTGGGGATCTCTCCTGAGCACAAGGGTTGAGATCTTGTTTTAGGTCCTCTGAAAGGCTGTAGCTGTGACAGCACCGACATCCTTGGTCAGGGTAATCTCAGGTGGACCTGTGTCATCCATGTTGACATGCTGAGACCTGACTTCATCTCTACATAAAGAAAAATCTTTTTTGTTAAGAGGTCAGTGGAAGTGAGAGACACTTGGATTAGAGATGGCTGAGTTTAGGAAAAAATATTGTTGCTGACAACTGCAGAGGTGTTAGAATGAGAATGGGTAGCAGGAGTGCACCGAGTTCAGTGAGGGCTTTGCCAGGGAGAGGATGCATAGAACTCCTTCTCACAGCCGATGGTCTGGCAGGTGAGTGCAAGCCAAATCTGTCACATTTCAGATAAACACCCAAACTTTTGGAAGTCAATGTCTCCTCAGCAGTTTGCTGATAACCTTAATAAACTGTGAAATGTCTCCAGATTTTGCGGGTGGGACTGGAAACTGCTTCCAGGATCTTGACAATACAAGTAGTTAGATCATGTAGAGAAAGTTCCTTTGTGTCATGTGTGGGGTGAAGTATTTCCATATCCCAGAACTAGCCTTTTGATTTGAACTCAGTCCTTTTGCACAGTTCACCTTGATGCTGTTACTGCTTCTGCAGCATTCATGTTCTAAGCAATAATAGGATTAATTGTTTTCTAAGCTGGTAGTACATCTTTTAACATATGCAGTATGCAGGAGGCAGGTAATAAATAACTAAAAGAAGCCTATGGAGCAGTAGCTCCTGCTGAGGATTTTACTGAGCATATAGAGAAATTGATTCTGTTAAACTTCGCTTGCTGGAGTGGAAAGTTAAAGAAGAGAGATAAAATGCTAAGAAATAGAGTGGTGCACAGGACTGCCATATTCATTTTAGGATTCTCTCTATAAAATGTGCACATCAGAGGCTTGGAAAAGGTTCCTAAGGAAAAGGAGATTTGGTACAATGTCTCGGGGTCAGAGGGAACCACAGTACTTGACACGCTGTTTAAAAGGTTGAGGGAAATACTTTAAAAAGAATTGCTGTCTGTTCCAGATCCTGGTTCAGGGTCCACATGCAGTCTTTTCTCAGGCAGCGCTTCTGATGGGATCAGCAGGGTGCCAAACTGAAAATGATATGTCTGCAGGCTGTGAAATTTGGCCCTTGCTAGGCTGAGGCTCTGATCTGGAGACTGGCAGTGTTTGGACAGATGGTTTTCCCCATGGACACCTCATCATTTCCAACAGAGCCCTGGCAGTCTCTGGGAAAATCCTCTGACTTTTCACACAGGGGAATGAGTGAGAGGACCAGAAAGATCCTTAATGGCCTGAAAATCAATTAATCAAAGAACTAATCTTTCAGTTGCTTCTTTCCAAGGGAGCTCTCTCCTTCTTCCTTAATGAGAGCTGCTATAAACAGGCTTTTTTCCAATATGTAGTTCATGCCGATGCTCTCCATGTGCCCCTCATTGCTCTAAAGAGACCTCTGCTAGCTACGAGGTTCGATGCATGGGGTAAGTGTCAGAATTGTGGCTGGATGCTTGCAGGAGTATTTTAAGGCTATATACCAAATTAATCTTAACCTGAGCTGTTCTAAATAGGGAGAACTACTTTTTATTTGTTTGTT
>NW_010300152.1:20077-23007 GCF_000700745.2 Antrostomus carolinensis | reverse complement strand
GGTTTTTTTTTTTTTTTTTTTTTTTTTCTAAAATAAAAAGCAGTGAAATATAAGATTCCCTGCTGCAAACATGCCCTTAATTTGCTGTGCTCACGTGGCCAATCCCCTTGATTTCCTAGGCCCTGTTCCCAATTTTTTTAAAGAGTGTCCTTTAAATGCTTGCACTTCCTCATCCTTTTCCCTGAGGCACTGGCTTGCAGTCACTGTGCCTAATGTGTAGCTTGTCAGACGAGGGATAGAAACAGTGATCTAGTGAATCGGCTACTCAGGCTTCTGTCTAGTTCACCCCTCCATCACTTAGCTGCTGGATGCCCTAGATCAGGCCACGAAGGACATGTCCTTGCAGATGTGTCTCCATGGCTGGCTGCAGGTAGACCTGTGCCCCTGTGCACACTGGCTGGATGCATGTGAGATGGCTCCTGCCTGGGAGCACAGCGGTGTGTTCATGGCTTCCAGGCCCAAATGGATCCACATCCAACCAGTACAGGCAGAGAAACATGCATCTGCCAGCACCTCTCTGTGTAGGCACACCCTTAATCTCCTGGTGTCTCAGTTCTATCAAAGGGGTCTAATAGCCCACTGCATCACGGAGGCAGCATGGGATAAAAACCTATTAATCATCACACAGTGCTGAGACAGATGGGTTTCATTCCCAGAATAAGTACATAGACAGACCATGATCATCCAAAGCTAACATTAACACGTTGGTATCTGTGATTTACATAAACTAGTCCCTGAAACCACAGTTGGATGGTGCTAAAGAAGGGTTTCTGGGCTATTAAGTGTTTAATTTGGCAGATAAATTCAGTCATGAAATGATCCGCTCTCCTAAAGTGACAGAAGTGAAGGGTTTGCATTGCTTGGTTTGTAGTACAAGAACAGGAAGTGTTACTATTAAAAATAAACAGCATCCCTGAATGAACAGGCAGTTGGGGAAATCTCCTCAAATGCAGAAAGGCTTGGCTGCTTTAATCTGCAATCTTTCTAATGCCCAGAAAAATCTTTCCCTGACTAAAGAACTTACTGGCAAGTTGTGTCCCACATTGTAGAGGAAGAGATTTATCTTGGAAAGGTATTAAAATTTCTGTTCTGCAGTTGTCATCTGGGAAGATACAGTATTGATTGATCCTAGAGTTTTCTTTGATTGGCTGCATTGGTGATTACAATATTGATTTGTTTCACGTGCTGTTTGTTCCATACACTGCTCTATTGCAGCAAGAATTAGTCCAACTTACTGCTTGCTACATGTTTTTCAGGAGAAGAATCAGGCGGAATTCATTTTTCACCAGTCTTACAGAGTAATTAACTGAAGGGAGGCTGGTGGGAATTACTGAATTACCCAGGGAACACAGCAGAGTTGGAATATTTTCAGGCATGTGTAAATAAAGGAATTTGCATTCTCCAAATATTTAAAGCAAATATTGTATTCGAAGGGAAGTGTGTAATTTGAAAAATTGCAAAAACATAATAATAGCTGCAGACAGTTTCAAAACCTTTCTGCCACAGCTAAGGCAGAAGGGAAATCTGCAGAGTAGCTGCTGATCTGCCTCTTGAGAAACTGGTAAGGGAGGAAGAGGAAGATGACTGCAACTTCCCAGGTCAATTCACACCCTGGCCTGAGACTTGCCTTGTCTTCATCTGCCTTAACCAGCACTATTACCTCAGGGCTGAAGAGCTGATGTTTTTGGGGATGTACAAAGGAGTTGGTCTGAAACCAGAAGTCATTCTGTCCAAATTGTGCAATGGCAGCTTCAATGCAGAATCATAGAATAGTTTGGTTGGAAAAGATCATTACCCAAGTGAAATCTCCACCACTGGAAGGTCCTGAGGGGAGGGTCTGCCATCCTGCCATTTTATGTCCTGGCTGGACATATAATCAGATACTGTCATAGGCTTCTGCAGAAGAAATGTTTTGAACATGAATTTTAAATGCCCACTCTTAGTCATCCCATGTGGTATGTGATACTAAATAAAAAAGTGAGACATTTCTAGGCCTACATGTGTAATGTGGAAAGAAATAAATGTACTCAGGATGTGAGACAGTGTCGCTTGGTGTTGCTGTTGCACTGAACCGAATTTTCATTGATACTGGATACCATAATTTGTTGTTATGGTAATTGATAGACTCCAGAGCACATCTAGAGTCCTTGTTTTTTTTTCCCACTGGTAAAACTAAAGAAAGGTGAAAATGACTTATCTTCATTTGCTTGACTTTTTCCTGACTGGAAAGAATTAAGAAAGAGCAAAGCCATGAGAGAGCCTCAGAGGTGAAAATCACACTTGAAATAAACCTATATACAGTGAAGTAGAAAAAGTAAACAAAGTAGTAAGAGAAAGGGCTGCTTTTGAGTGCTAAAAATGTGTGTGTGTGTATAAGCATATGCTGGGGAGCAGGAAGGCATTAAAAAAATACCCGAAGTTTAACAAAATGAAGAAAACACCTTTCAGTTTTAAAGCACTTTCTCCCCTTTGAATTGATGAGATGAATGGGACAGGATAATTCACTTGCTGATTTTCTTCACAAATATTTCTATGGGGAAAATCCTTGAATTCAAACAATTGTGCCTTTTGCACAAGGATTAATTTTAAATTTAACACATAATTTATAATTATCAGTCTGTCCCAATGTAAATTTTTGTTTTCAGTGTTCAAAATATAATGACTTCTGTGAATTTTTAAAGTAGTCATAATATAAATTCATAATGAAGGTTGTTAACATCAATAAAGGGCCACTTACCTGTTTGTTTTACTAATTCCAGTTAGGAGAGGACTGAGATTAGAGTCCCCTAATATTGAAGGCATTGCCAGAGGGTCATGAGCAATTTACTGCTGTGTGCCATATGGATCTGTACATGCTGGGAAATGGAACTCATTAGTGGTGTCTAGTTTTTCCTGTTAACATTTCTTTTTTCTTTTGCTTTTTTTTTTCC
>NW_010300152.1:0-19977 GCF_000700745.2 Antrostomus carolinensis | reverse complement strand
CCCCCCGTGAAAAGACTGAGAGTTCTCAGAAAAAAATGAAAAACTGAGTTGTGATTGGATACCTGAGAAAAATAAAAAACCACCCCAAACCTTAAAAAAGCAGGAACTATCACTGAGAATTTTACTTGTCAAAACCCCTACTTTTTTCTGAAGAACTTGTTGACTTCTTGTTGAACTGTGCTGGAAATGCAGTGTGGCACTGAGTGGTGCACCACCGTTGCATCATGGCAGAGAGCTCAGCATTTGAGTGGGGGCTGTCCTGGTGCTGGTGTCCCGTGGGGACATGGATGTAGGTCATGGTCACTTTTCACCAGAGACTGTCTTCATTCCTGTGGCCATCAAAGCATCCTACTCCTAAGATCCAAATGCTCACAGTGCAGGGGGTATCTGCAAATGTACAAATTTTCCTGTACAGAATCTGTAGAAGAAGGGAAATAGCTTGTAATCTTTACATAAGCCTATTTGCTATAACATGCTGTTTGGGTACCTCAGTGCATGTCTCCTTTGCCTGCAATATAATCACCATCTACACAGTTACAAATTCAGTCAGCAACTGCCAGGACAAATGCCCAGTTTATGGACAGACATAGCTATTGCATCTGACTGTCAATGAAAATATGTTTCATAAGAAAGAGCTTTTATTGTTCTGAGAAAGCAACTGTATTTTAACAAAGGTCACCCCTATGCAAGGTGAAACTGCTGTGCGGCATCTCTCCAACCCAGAAATCAATTTATATTGCTACCTTCCAGGGCAACTGCAACTTTGGCTTGAAATTCATTCTCCAAATCTTTCAATCAAGCTTTCCTGATCATTGTAATACATAGAAATCTGCTGTGCCATGGCTGTATGATCATTAAATTGGGGGAAAAACTGCTACTGCGCATATGTTGACAACCAATTTATTCATTGCAAAATAGTGAAGCATTGAGTATCCATTCCGTGTCAGTTGGAGGGCACTGTGCTATATTTGTTGCCATCATCATTATAAGGGTTACAAATGATCTACCTGGAGCTCAGCATATATCTTCTAGGATGAAGTGTCAACACAAAGATAATAGGGGTGAATTTAGAGTACAGCTCTAGGTATGCTTGCCGCTTTGCACTGTAAGTCAATAGATGTTGGTTGGAAACTGTGCAAAAAGAAAGTACTGAAAGGAAAGTCTGATTCAGTAACCTCACTTTAGGCACTTTTACTTGGAAGCTGATTGCTTACCCTGCCCAACACTGACAGCAGCTAAGTACAGAAAAAGTGATCTTCTTTTGAGGAAAATTTTCTGACCTAATCTTCTTTTGTGTCGTTGTAATGAGGACATACATAGAAGGAATAATCAGGAGACCAGATAGCATTTTGAATAGTGGGTCTACTCAGACATTTTCAAACCTCTAATTGGTCATTGGTTTTAAATGTTAATATGCTTCACTAGTAAATAATTTTTATTTTCTCTTTTTGAGGTTTGCAAAAAATTATGAACGAAATAGATATATTACTAAGAGTGGTACCAAAAAATCAGTGTTCAAGTAACAATACTCAGAAGTGACTATGAACTCCCACAAATATGAATAGGTTGACTGGTGTTCAAATGGATTAACAAGTGACAGGCTGAAGAGAAGTGCAGGGTCATATTTTGTGGTGTTATAAACTGGCAAAACTGGAATGACTTGGGTGGAATTATGCCGATTAACACCAGCAGAGAATGCCGTTTGATGTCTGTTGTTAAATCCTTGCTCATTTCTTGCCTGGAGGAGAATGCAGCAGGAGACAACTTGTACAAATGGGTTTAGGTCAAAACAAATAGATCTGAATTTTCAAAGGACATGCATGATATTAGATTGTGGATGAAATGCTGTTATTTTTTGCTAACAACATTCTGACTTAAGTAGGAAGTCATGGTGAGAAGCACCTCTAGAGAAGGAAAGTCAGGATACATTCCTAAAAACTGCTCCCTTGGTATGTTATTTGGTGGTATGATGGTAGGTTATGTGATGGTAGCCCTCTGGTTCACACCCTCGTTTAAAATGTTACAGGTGCTGGAAGAGGAGATGGTATCTACAGAGCAGGGCACTGGCCTTGCTGAGATATGGCATTTCTGCTAGAGAGAAAGTTGCAGACATGAAGCTGTGCTCCACTGGAAAGATAAAAGTCAGGAAGCAAAAGGGAGCCAACCAAAGGATGACAAGGGAACTCAGGCTGACATTACTGAAGAAAATTGCTCAAAGTTGCTCTTTCTTTCTAAGAATACATTCTTGGGGAACTTTTTGGTGAAATGCTGTCTCTGCACCCTATTGTGACCCAGATTCTCTCTTACAATATCTTTTTATTTCAACTGTAAGCCTTCTGTAAAGAAGCATTTGGTAATGTTTCTGCCTACAGACACTGAGACACAAAAGAAGGAATTAAAGAAAGTGAGAGAAGGAAGGGTTTAGAAAAGGAGCAGGTGCAGATGCTATACCAACATACAGAGTGGACTAGGGTCTGTCTTGATCACTGTATACAGCGTGTTTTTCTGACCATATGATGACTTCTGTGTGAAATCAAATATCAACCATCAAATTGGTAACTATAGATTTAAAGTAGATAGATACCCATGCCCACACTGCCAGCATTTAAGTATGGTGAGAAATACCTGCAGTACCTTCAGGAAGGGTGCTGACTTTGCTTTAAATAGAGCAGGTTAATGGAATAGCATTAACACAGCTCTGAGGAGAGGCAATAGATCCAGGGTTAAGTTGCAGTTCACAGCACAGGAAAAGTGAGGAGTCTGTCAAACTTACTTTGCCAGGTCTCCGTCTTTGGGTTTGATATGCACATCTGTCACCGAGGCCTCTGACTGCTGACTATTCAAGACACATTGGAACAGCAAGGTCCTCGGTGGACTTTAGAGAAGCTTTGACACTGTTGGGGCTACAGAGAGCAATGCTTGGGATGGACTTTCTTAAAGGGGGTGTTAGTGGTGCATACGTAGTAAAGGGGAGATGGCCAGCTAGGAGATGCTGCCTGTACAGCAAGGAAAATAAGGCTTTGGAAGTGCTTGCATTTTTCAGCTCCTTTCCTTCAGCAAGCAATTCTTGCTTTGTGCCTACCACAGCCATCTCCAGTCAATCACTGCCAAGGTGTGTGGAGCACTTCAGTGTCTGGGTTGAACATTTCTACAATTTAAAAAGTTACTGTGTATGTGAGTCAACAATGTAGTGCCTTAAAGAAGCAGGGAGATGTCATATGCACTTGTTAATGCATCTTGTTTCAGAGACATTTGGATCCACAGGGGTTCTTTGCACTTTTCATGATGTGCTTGACAAAATAGGATCAAGCTATACCAAGAAACAGCATCAACTCTGAAAAAAACATCATCACTATACGTGAAGCGCATATGGTGCTTTTGATACTTGGTATTATAGCTGTTTTTAAGTTTATTGGAGAAAAATATGGATTTTTAAATCTTAAACCTGCATGCTGAGCGGAAGCATATGTAGAGACTCAGTGAATCCCTTGGTGTATTCAGAGTGGATCGTTACTCATGTGGAGCTGGAGTTTGCCTTTCTCACTCACCATGAGCTGTATTTAATTCTGGAATGGTTCTGCTGAAGTTAGACACAGTGGAAGATGAAAAGGACATGGTTTCCTGTCCTGTGTATTGTTGATCTGGTGGCAAAGATAAAAAGCATGTACATCTTTTTTTCTTTCATGTACCCTGTGCATATGCTTGTGCCTGCATGGACACACCCACACCCAAATGTGTGTGACTGAATTTGATGCATTTTTGTACAGAGATGTCAGCAGGGTAAACAGAGCAGCTTACAGGGATGAGATCAGAAAGACTCCTAAGAATGATTTCTATGTAAGAGTAACAGATCAAAGCTAGCTGGATGTTTAAATACAACTTCATGCAAATATCTGTGAATTACTGTCCCATCACTGCCTCTGTGCCTTCTGTCAGTACTCTTCATGCTTCTGAGCCTGACTGGTACCTTGGTACCTCACCTCATTTTCTGCAATCATGGCATACATGTTTTCCTTTGATATTGCTAGGGAAGCTGTGCCCCCAGTTTGTTGCTGGTCGTCTTAAGACACTTTTGGAGTTGTAAATGGTGTTTTTTTTGTTGTCCTTGTAGTTATATTTCTTTGCCTGTTTCTATATGTCTTCTTAAATCTTGTGCTTTCTGGAACGTCCTTATGCTTCATAGAAAGGAAGTTCAGAGTTACACTCAGCATCCTAAAAGTTAGATCTTCTCAGGCATGGCCTCACTTTTTGCATGCAGAGGCGTGTACTTTTGCACTGTACATGTGAAATTACTCCTTGGATAGGTGTGTGTGCATATCTTTGTGTACTCTCTTCTCTCTTTCTACTCTTATCAGACTTACTCTAGGATGGTCAGATAGGTAAGCTAGCTTAGAGCTGGGTTCATTTCTCTGATTCACCACAAGCTTCTTGGGTCTTTGATCCCAGCTGGAGGATAAGGTCAGTTCTCTAACTCATAGGTGTGCTGTAAGAATAAACTCAGTGAAGCTTGTGACCCTGTGTTGGCGAGGGCCATGTGAGTATGCAGTCATACAGGTAGGTTGTTCACTGGAGTCCTGTCTGCATGGAAACATTCCCGTTCCTTGATATTCTTGCTCTGATCTTGCCTGTGAAGAACACGATTCTCTCTCACAGCTGGTCCTCCCCAGCTATGCTTGTAATGTGAAGGATGCATTTTGGAAACTTGCTTTTTATCTACAGTAAGGAAATAATTATTATTCTGAGGCGCAGCAAATACACTGGCTTTACCCACCAACAAGATAATGCAAGAGACCTGAAGATCCTCCTTCTACCATTAAGTGTCTGCTCCTTGTGAGAAGTGCAGTTTTCAGTTTCCCCTTTCAAGAATGCAGCAGGAAGCCAAAGCAGTTTTTTCTTGTCAAGTTTTTACCTGTTTCGTAAGCTTTTAGATGACTTTTTGAAACTGGAAGCTAAAGCACAGAAATATCAAACAGTAGGTCTTCCTCTGTGCTAGAATGTCACATTCTTTCCTCCTTGGGGTGTGTGATCCGCTGGCAGGGTGTTTGCATAGTAAGTGCCATGTCAAGTCAAGGTTAAAACAGGATTATTTATTCCATTTTTCAACTCAGGATCAAAGTACAGTGCACATTGTATGGAAATCACATTTGAAACAGCTGGGTTCAATTACCTCCTCAAATAATTGTCAGGAGCATGCATTTGCTTTGCTTTTGAGGTGGAGGGTATTACTTACAGGAAAACCTGACCTTGGACATACACGGCCCTCTGATTTCAATGCATGGCTCTTCAGGCAGAATGTAAATCCTGCTGAGGGTCAAATCCAAGCTGCTGAATAGCAGCATCAGTCAGTCAGGGGCCAGGTACTGCCAACTAATCAGACATTCTGCCATTGGGATCTCAGAGAAAGGACTTGTGCCAAGCACGCCTTGTAGTTTGCTGCTGTATTTTGGCTTGTATGTGCTGGCCACGACATATCCTGAGGGTATGGCAATCCAGCTCCATTTATCCCCAAAACCAAGCTCCTTGTCAGGGCAGTGAATGTTTTCAAGCATTGGGTGGTCATGTGAGAAACCTGTTGCAACTGCCTGCTGGTTTCGGCTGCGCCGTCTGTGGGACCTCCTGTTCGCGCAACTGCGGAGGCATCGGTGTTACCTGTGAGTTTCTATCTCGGTTCCAGAATTGCTTTTCTCTATTTTTTCCTCCCAAGGACAACTTCTAAACTTCTCTGATGCCAGTTCCAAGTGGGTGGAGCTGTGGCAAGAGAAGCTACTTTGATTTAAGTGAATGAGGGGGCAGTGCTACTCTGTCTGCCTCATTATTTATCTCCCTAGTTACACATAGCACTTGCTTTCTCTGGAGTGATTCAAGCATATCATAACCTCTTGCTTTAGCTCTTTTATCATGATGGTTTGCTGCCATAGTTCAGTCAGAAATCTGTCTTGGCCTCTGTAGAGGGGAGGATGTCAACTCATTTTATTGGGCTCTGATATGCCTCCCCCATGTTTTTTCACATTTCCCGTTTATCATGCAGAAGGCTCTGAGAACTGTATTGGATGCTCTTGGGCAACTCAGAATAGGGTCTAACAGTATTAAAAACCTCCCTCTGATGTCATCTAGAGATAAATGGGTGTGAGGGTAGGTGCTTAGTAAGGCTTGCTGTGTCCTGGAGCATTCTGTCTCTGGGAATGCAAACAGCATCTCACTGCTCAGGGATTCTCGGAGAGGTTTAACCCAAACATCCATTGATTTCAGCATAAGCAGCAGCATACTCTTGGTTTTCTTGATTTCCCCTGCTCTGCTATGGATGCATTCTCATATACAAACACTAGAAGTGATGTATGCGAGATCTGAGCTCACATTCTGGGTCATTGGAAATCCTGAAGTTGGTACACAATCTGAATTTTGCATTATTACAGTTAAGCCAGTTTACTTCTCTCCTTCTCAGGTACAGTTACATCTCCCACACCTGCTACCTCTCATTACCCCCCAGTGTTTTTTGCTATGTGTAGAAGATTGCCTTCTCATCACTTGCTCTGGGTAAATTTGGAATTGCCTGAAGGAACATGGGATACTCTATCCCCTGGATGGTCCTTTTGGAGAAGATGCCTAATGAGACTGTGATATACACTGTGGAAGAAAGAACATATGGACTAGACGGTGGTTGAGTTTTTGGGAATAAGTGAATGACATAAAGAGGGGAGGGAGGAAATCATCTAATAGTGTAGTCCCTCATATCTGTCCCATGAATTCTTGTGTGTGGCACACGAGTCCATGAATTCATATAAAGTGCATGGAGCTGGACAGAGTTTGTACTTTTCATATTGCTATATGTCTCCACCACTCCTTCTCACACTTTTCCCCTGCTCCAGCATGGTGTCCCCCTGATGTGATACAGTCCTTCACAAACTTCTCTGATGTGGATCTTTCCTACCGGGTGCAGTTCTTCAAGAACTGCTCCAGCTTGGGACCTCTCAATGGGATACAGTCCTTCAGGAACAGACTGCTCCAAAGTGTGACCCTTGTGGGTCACAGGTCATGCCAGAAAACCTGCTCGTGCATGTTCTGCAGTTCCTGCCAGGACCCTGCTCCAGTATGGGCTCTACAAGGTCTATGTGCTCCACTGTGGTCCTTCATGGGCTGCAGGAGGACAACCTGCTTCACCATGGGCTTCTCCATGGGCTGCAGGGGAATCTCTGCTCTGGAGCCTGGAGCTCCTCTTCCCTCCTTCTTCTGACCTTAGTTTCTGCAGGGGCGTTTCTCTCACATATTCTCACTTCTCTCTCAGCTGCTGTTCCACAGCATTTTTTAGTCTTTTGAAAATATATTACCACAGAGACACTACCAGCATTGCTGACAGTCTCAGCTTTGGGCAGCAGTGGATCAATCTTGGAGCTGGCTGCAGAAGGGTCTGCCCGATGTAGGAGCAGCTCCTGGTGCCTTCTCACCAAAGCCACCCCCGCAGCCCATCCACTACCAAAATTTTACCAGCTAAACTGAATATACCAGATCAGAGAATCTTGGTTAGAACATCTTATAATTTTGGATTTGCCAAGGACATTCTGAATCTCTTGCTGGAAAGTGTCCAGACAGAGGAAGTTTTGGAAGCTTGGCTTGTATAAAAGAGCATTTCTGTGTGTGTGTGTGTCTGTGTCTGTGGAGGAGGACGGGAAGCAGAGAGGTGTTAAGTAGCTGGTGCCTACTTGTTGTGGCAATTCCTTCCATAGACAATGTACGCAGAGCTGGAGTTCCACTTTACAGCTCCTGAGCTGAGGGTTGAGAAGAGTTGTTTCTCCCTCTTTGTGCATCTCAAACTTTAGGGAGAAGAATTGATTTAATTTCATCTCGTCTGATCCTGATTAATGAAAAGTAATTTCTGCTGGTTCTGGGCAGAAAAAATAATCTTTGACTATTTGGTAACTTTGCAGATATATGTAGGTGTGTGGCAGGAAGTTCTATAATTCTAGAAATTATGACAAGGCATCCATAAAGATGAGGCTGAAACCCTATGCAGCAGCATTGTAGCTTAAAGGAGCATTATTTAATACCTATTAATGGAACTGCTGAAGCATAAACACTCTCAGCTCAAACAGATTTTGTTAACTCCTTTGTGCTGGCAGTTTCAGAGTGGGATGGCAGATCACTCACAGCTGTCTGGCAGGATGATTTTCCCTTTGTATGGTACAAAAGTTTGTGTTGCGAGTGTCAAGAGCCAGGCTGGTAGGCAGGAGGAGGAATTGCAGGAGTACGAGGGCAGCAGCAGCCCTTTTATGGGCTTAGTCCTGGTGTCCCCTGGGCCATAGAGAAACTGCACTTGTAGCTGTGAGTGCAACACATCTGTTCCTAGGATAGTTTTTGTTCATTGTATTTAATAAGGAGAGACTTCAGCCTCCCTGTGAGGAACACTGGGTGTGTGAGCACTGCAGTCCCTGCCTTGGTATTGCTACCCCCTTGGTAGAGGGGAGCAGCGCAGGGTCACCCCTGTGTGTGTGCAGAGGCTGGTTTTGTCCTGCTTAATGCTGAGCCTTTACCAGGGCACTTCTGGGCTTTTCAAGTAGACATGGGAGAGAGAGGTCCCACCAAGAGGCAATACAGTACGGCCAAGATCAGGGCCACTTCTTGAGGTCACCGAATCTTTGAAGGGATTTTAAAGATCCTAGAGCTAACAGCCCAATAATGCAGCTGTCTGTTAAGTGTCTCTGAAGTCCCTTTCCTTTTATTCTAGTTTCAAACTATTTATTTACTCTCAGGTTCAAGGATTCTGGGTAGAGGTCCTGCATATCATGGGACTTGCATACAAATAATTACTATTTAAAAGGAAGAACAATGCATGTTGGATAATTTGCATGCAAATCTTTGAGTGGTTATGGGACACAAGGATATCTTTTTGTGCCATTCTTTAAAACACAGGATTAAAAGAAATATAGAGGTTGAATTTCCCAGGCAATAACATGATTCCAGAAGTTAAGGCTTAAGAAAGAACAATCGTTAACATGAAGTTGATAATAAATGAGAGTGAGCAATTTTATAAACCATTTGCTTCTGGGACATGCCTACACAAGAAATGTAGTCAAATTGTTCTGGAGACTGATTTAATTAAAATTGTTACAAACTCCCTGTGTGGACTCTAAGATAGGTTAGGTTTGCATTTTGCTGTGAAGTGTGATTCTTGGCATGTGCAGACAGGCCACAGATTGGTAATTATAATAAGTGATGAAGCTGCACCAGGTCAGGTTTCTGCCATGCCGTATCTAAGCACAAACTCATATGGCATACACTGAAATCTGTGCTGTGTCCTCTGCCTGCCAAACCAGTCATTTGAATGTAAGAGTCACACTTCAGTGATCTTTAAGAAACACTGAACTATAAAAACAGTGACCAAGAGCAGCAAAAAACTGTTGATCCTGGAGTTGGGACTTGTTGTAGGGCCAGACCTTCAGCTCTGTCAGTGGCAGCTCAGGCAGAGTTTTCATGTCATGCTGCAGCCAAATAGGAACCTTATTTTTCTCAGGGTGCAACTTTTTAAAACTAAAGCGATGCTTTGTCTTCCTCCTACTGCCACTTACATCTAAAGAACTGCCCTGGAGCACTGCTCAACAAAGCAGAGCGTTGGCTACAGTAATACCCCATCCCCAAATTTTCCATTTGAAGGCTGGGAAAGGTCCTTTTGCATCCCCAGGGTGTCACCACAGGAGTCATGAGCTTGTGGGTAAGATGAGGAACTGAGTTTGAGTATTGTGTGCTTGACTTCTCCAGAGATGTACTATCTCTGTCTGGTACTGGAGTGCTTGGGATCAAAAGCTTCCCTTACACAGCCTGCTGCCTGAGCGTGTTCAACAAAGCACGAGGATGGTGTCTGGCTCATCTGTTCATTAAGGCTTTTAATTAGTTACTAGCTATCCTCTTGGTGAGGAGTTGGTGCCTGATGTTATTGAGGTACTTATTCAAGCGTTCACGTTTATGTGAATACGTTTTTTATATTGGATTTCAGGCAGTCGCAAGCTGTAGTAAGGAATTAAATGTCATGTAAAGAAGAAATGTGACCCATTAATCAAGATATGCTGCCCCACCAGTCTATCCTGGCTGTGAATTGGCTGTTGTCTCAGCTACGGAGTGCGATTTTTAAGTTGAAGGTATAACAGCTCATGCTTTTAGGTCTGGAGGTCCTCAGAATGGCCCATTCAAAAAAGACCTGATGTTTGCCTTTTCAAGCATCTGTATTCAGAATTACAGGTGTTGATACAAAGCACACACGTAAGCTGCAGACACACATTACTGCAGTCCTTGCACTGGTCCTGTCATTGCAGTGCTGCAAAACACTTTCTGGGTGGCTATATGCACTGCTTGACTGCTTCCAAAGAACTGGGCTGTGGGCCTGAACCCCAGAGAGGTGAGGACACATCCCACTATACTGAAAAAACAAATCCTTAGCAAAACCACAACACATAGAAACACTCAGCAGCTTCTTACCTGCTCCCACAGTGCAGCAGTGCTGCAGCTGGGTCTGCCATCACTCCACACCTATGTCAGAGGACAGGGCATGACCAAATAGTCACAAACAAACTCAAAAGTAATTGAGATATAATCAACGGATTTAGTTTTAACTGGAGAGTTGAGACAGAGATAAGGAACAAGCAAGATTCAATCTATTTCCCCCTTTAAACTTGTCCCACACAGGGAGCAGATCTTGCCATGGTGTAAATCAGCATAGCTCCACTGGCTGGAGAGAACAATTGCAATTTATCCTGCCTGATGGCCTGCACAGAAGGTGCTTGAGGTTTCTTGCAATTCATTGGAGACTTGTGACATTGAGAGCAGGCGTTTGAGCTCCACTGTCCTCTGGTGTGATTTGCAGCACAGGCAACTTATAATTACAAACACTTGATAAATCTCCTTCAGAGAAACTGAGGAGCTTGGTAAGATGCTTGAGTTAGTGATGGCTGATTTCACTTCTTGTAAGAAAGCCATATTTCTGCAATTTCAATCCCAGCACAAAGGCAGCGTGCAGCAACACTATGGAAGAGGTTCTGAGGGTTCAGCCAAGCTTTAAAGTATTTCAAGGATCTTCTCTGTCTTGTGGTAATCAGTGGGTTCCTTTCCAGCCCAGCTGAAAAGCCTGGGGAAACAAAAAGAACCTATTTCAAGCCATTTTTGTGAGAACAATACCTCTGTGCAACACCTGACACCTTATGCAGCTAGTAAATACCATTTCCTATCAGCTACCTAATCTTTTTTAGCAGTGTTCAGCCACCTACACCTGACCACCAAATTTCTGCTCTGTTTGCCTCTGCTGACATTTATATAACAAAGAGCTACTAACTGCTCTTTTATTAACACAAGAAAGTTGAGCACAGGGAGGAGACAAATATGATGGGCACCATAGAGCAGCACTCAGAGGTATGCTGCTGCCTGTATATCCAGCCTCTGTAATGGTTATATTGAGCCATTGCTCAGAAAAAAATGCTGCTGGGTGCTTGGAATGATTTAACTCTCTTTTTTTTCTGGGACAAAAGTGGATGCTGTTATATATTAACTCCTTTCTCTGCTGGATGTCTTACTATTGTTAAAGATTTTAAGATACTCTTATAAAAGAAACACATGGCTTTGGGCATGAGTTTTTCTGTCAGGCATCTCTCTGTACTGCGTTCGTTGTCCTGTAATTAGCAACCGGTGAACACAGGAATGGAGCTGACAGTCTCTTCTTGCTCATCTTGCTAGCTCCAGTCATGGTTGGGGACTTCTGGGTCTGAACATGAACAGGAGAGAGGAAGAGGAGAAGGTCCTGTCTCCAGAGCTCAGCATGTGGACCTTTCTGGACTTCCCCTGTTCTTCCCTTATACTCCAGAGCCTAGATTTCCTAGGCAGCTCTATATATAAATTTACACATCTTGCTGGTTGGCTTGCGCCACTAGAATGGCATTTGACTGTGGTCCTCAGTTGTTCTGCTGGTGGATCTATATGAAGTCTTGCATAACGGTCACATGGAGCTTTCCCCTCCTGTGTACCTGGGAGTCACATTGTGGCAAAGTATCATAGTAATTTCTTACTTGATGTCTAGTAGCACAGGAATATGGCTTTTTGTTAGAGTTCCTGTGATGTGTCAGCTTCAAGAAGATGAAGAATTTAAAGCAGTTTAACAAAGACTGCTATCCCCTGGGGACAGAGCTGCCCTGAGAGCCAGTTGTCAGTGAAGGTTTTAACCTTGATTTCAGTATCTACAGAAACGTGGGATTTTTGTGAGTTTGTCTGGAAAGTGCTCAACAGGATTACCTTACCTTGCTCACTTGTGTTGAAGAGCAAGACTTTATAACAATACATCCATGCCTAGTTAGATCTGATGTTAATTAAATACAAGTACAATTTTGCGAAGAGGCTGTTAAAGTAAAATGCATAAGAAAAAAAAATTATACTGCAAACAATAACAACGTCCTAGAATTGTCTTGAACTGTGCAATTGAGATTCTCGAGTACTGTCAGATCATCTCTGCATAAGACTGAACTGGTGACATTTTTTTATTTACAATGTATTTATGAAATGGAGCAACATTCCTGATCACTCATGTATGCTTACATTATGGTTTTTGTGCAACATCTTTATTCAATTTGAATAAATTTTAATTAAAATTATGAGAAAATGATTTATTTTGCAGCCCTTGGACACAGAGATTGTACTGTACTTATTGCTTATATAGGATTTTGGAGTACTCACCACTCACCTTTATGTAGTAATAAATTGTTGCTGAGCAAAAAGCAGTCTTTCTGGGAAGAGAAGCCCTGCAGAAACACAGTGAACTTGTAGTTCAGCTAAGATAATGTCATTTCAGTAAGCTCAAGACTTTCCTTACAGTAACAAGGAAACTTATCCAGGCGTTGATGTTTGAAGGTTGTTTTAGGATCTCTTGTATTGTTTTCAGAATGTTTTTCTAGATATCCATAATTAAAAATTTAGTAGACTTGCTTTGCTGCAGGTTAGTCCAGTATGAACCTTTTCTGAAGGTTTTTAGAAGTTGAGATATAATAAAAATTCCCTCTAGTTGCTCTGCACTCCTGAAGTAGGAGTATGGCACAGAGAAAAGCCTTGCTGTTTTCCAAATTTTTGGAGAATGCCATTTTGCTGAGGGTTTGGGCACCGTGTCTCTGGTATTGGAGGCAAAATGAGACAGGTGTAAATGAAGTCCTTTCAGCATCATCTCAATCACTGGTTGCTCTGCAAACCCCATACCACTGGAAGCTGGAAGCACACGGGAAAGACAGGGAATGGGATGTGGAATCTGCTGGTGAGTGAGTGGCAGAGTGTGGCTGTGCCTCTGTAGGAATCAAAGATCAGAACAAGCACTGAAAGCTAATCCATAAGATGATTCATGCGATAAGAACTTATCAGGATGATGAAGTATATGAGGTCTGTGTGGTCTGTTGCAATTAATGCACTATCAATAAGCAAGGCAGATTATGGGTGTTGGTATTCGCAGCCATGCTACGTGGTACATGTGTGTCAGTGCTGCTGACAGTGTGGAGAATTCAGCAATAATCAGTAAATTCCAATTGTTTGGCCCTAATCATTAGCATTTAGTGAGCCAGAATAGCTGCCTTCTAAATAATTAAGAGGTTTTGAAAACACACATCATAGAACTACAAGATTTGCTCTTCAGGTCCACATGGCTGTTACATTAAATTGCCTGTCTAGACTGTCAGGTTGTGGACACCATCATTTTACACACCTGTACCACCCTTCACATTCCCTACTGGGAAGTCTTGCAGATTTTAACAAATTTGCAATCAGACTAGAAGGAACAAACCCGAAGCCATTCCAGGTAGACCTTTGAGATACTATAATTTGAAAATGCAGTTCAGAGCTAGAAAAGGGCAAAGAGTTTTTCAGTTCCCTGATTCTCCAGGGAATTCTAAAAGGAAGGTTTGGAAACTGGAGCAGCTAAGAGAGGGTTTTTTTTTTTTTCAATCAGCAATAAAGCACTTGGAGCATCCATGTAACTTTTGTGAAGAAAATCTGTCTCTGGAAGCTGCTGCTCTTGTCTTTGAATGAGTTATTGTCTCTTAGCAAGCTTTAGGGTGTTGCTGAAATCCTTCCTTGCAAGGCTCGATAGATGAAGACAACCATTTTAAGGATCATGTTGCAATCATCCCTATGAAACCTGGCACTGGGGAACAGGAGAGCCATGACAGCCAGTGTTTTCTTGGTCCAGAACTGCTGTCCTTGTTTCCCATAATTTCCAACATAATGAGCGCCTTAGTGTCAGGTAAGTTTTAAAAAGAGATACTTTCTTTAAAATAAATGGTCACTGCCAGCAGGGTTGCAAGCTGGGACTACTAAAAGATGATCTGATGAGGACAGTTAACTGCAAATGGGATGTGGATTTCACTCTAATAGTTTATCAACAGGAGCTTTCTGAAAAGCTCTTAAGCATGCTGGCAAATCCAGCTTCCTAAGCAAGGAAAGTAATACAAGTCCAATATTGTTAATGTCAGTGGTTTCTAGTTAATTATCTGTTACCTGTAAAAATCACCAAAAAGTACAGAGCATTGTTTAAGCCTTGCTTTGTGTCGCTTTATTCGGATACTGCACTCCTTTGTTATAAATATATTTTCCTCCTCAAAGACCTCTAGCTCTCATAGTTGACTCTATAGGATATATTGTTCTTTGGATACATCCACAAGACACTTCTGCAGTTAAAAGGAAAGTATAATTTAAAAAAATATATATATGTGCCCAGGTTAGTACTTTCTGAATGAAGAGAAAGCCTACAAGGAAAACTATAATGACTTATGTTGCTCAAACAATTATTTTGTCTGCCTTCTATTTTATTTTGAACTCCCATTTAAGCAACCCTATAAGTCTTCTAATGCTGATATCTACTCTTCAGTCATAATGTTTCCCTGCTGCCTAGTTAAAGTAAGGAGAAAAGAAGCCTCGTGTTCCATATGTTTATTGAGGGAATTTTTTGTGTGTGCAGTTCACATAAAATTGCATCCATTTGGCTCATGATCCATAGTGCAATTCCATTAACAAAGCAGCACTCTGCCTTTTGTGTGTGCTGTTATGCTTAAAGCCCATTCCTGTCGTTGTATCTCCCATAAAAATAGAAGTTTTGCAGGTGATTTAGTTCAGTTCATTTCCAGTTCTGTTCTATTTTCTTTGTAGCCCAAATAACTTTTTAGAAAATATTTGATAGAATCATTTTTTCACTCAAGATAAAACTTGTACCGAAAGTAGAACGCATTTATTTGGTCAAAATTTTCAGTTATATAAAATAGTAAGTTGATTTTTTTTTCTTTCTTTCACTCTGTTTTCCTCCCTCCACCTTTGAGAGCTGAGATACTCTTTCCTATAAAATACAAAGAACACACATGGTATTATGTGTCATTTCTGTATAGCACCAAGGTCTCCCAGTGCATACAGGGTTTTTAGAACTCTTGATTCACCCTGAAATTGTGTATCCTCCCAAAACAAGGACAAACAATGGCCTAGCTCAAAACTTGCTAATACGGTTTTCATAGGTGCCTCAGAATCCACAGTTCTAAAGCCAGTGGCCACTGTTGCTGACTGAGCTTGTCAAGTTTAACGTGGTGCTGCATTGTTGCTTCACAAGGACATCCCTGAGAAAGCCCTCCATAATTTGGGATATCTAGAAATTACATATTCAAGGTAAAGCATGCCACCTTGGCAGACCCACCCCAGCAAGTGTCCAGCAATAACATTCTACAGGATTGTTGAGGTTTAATAAATGGAACTGAGTTCTCCATTGCAGTTCAGTGCCTCGACCAGAGACCCCTGAGTGAGGCAATCTTTTTTGCTGTCTGGTTTACAAAAAGCCTGTCAGTGGCTAGGCTGATTATTGCCTGATGTACTGACAAACGTGGTCTTGTGGCTTCCACATACTCTCTAGCCATCTGCCCACAACCCTCTAGCATCTCTCTGAAAGCATATGCTATCCTTTCTTTTTTTGCATTCCACAGCACCTAGTGTGAAGAAGTCTTGGGCCATGGAAAAGTAGGAGCCATATAAATTATAGTAATAAGCTACCTCACTGAGTCTGTTTGTGCCTTTGTGTCATAAAGTCTGTGGGTTTTTAGCAGTAAGGAGGAAATTGGAGGAAAACAAAGGGAGCATAAAAACCCAGGAAGATTTTCCTGCCCTGAAGTGTGGAATGAGAATCTGCCCAGAATGTAAGAATACGTGCATGGAAGCATGCAGAAGACAGACATCTAAATCAGACTCTGTAGTGTGATGAGAGCTGCTTATGAGCTCTCGTGCATTGCACATACAGTTGTTATTTCAAATGAAACTGGAAATCAACACTGTTTTTTTCCCCTCCAAGTTAGACAGACTGCCAGGCTGTGCTCCACTGCTGGCCTGGGAAGGTCATCAGGGACTTTCTTCACCCTTTCCATACACTGCTGTATTACTTGTTCTGGCATGGTGGAGTGAGTGCCACTTTTTAGAAACAACATAATTGGACATTTGTTAGGGGAAGTTGACAGATTTAATAACTGATGGGCAAGAGAAATCCTGTGTTTTTGTCTTCTGACCTCAAGGAACATTGAAATATGGCACATAACAATGCATAGACAATCCCTTGGAGGTGATTGCTCAGTACCGTTTTCCATTCTCCCTCTCTCTTCATCTCTTCCTCTTTTTCTAACCTTTCCCTTCCCATTTCTTCTGTTCAGCCTGTTTGTGTATCTCTTCACCTGGCTTTTAGAATATATTACCTGAGTTTTAGGATATATTCCTGTTTCCAGGCACAAAATTAAGATACTGCTAAATGTTATCATAGATAATAATATAATATTAGATGCTTTTGTCTGAAATGTGCTTTTAGGTATTACCTTGGTCAGTAATTTAATTGAATTGGATAGTGACAACACACTGACATTGTTAAGGTTAATGACCCAATGATTTACAAGACAAGGCACATTTACTGGCAAATGGATTTTAGTAATTGTTCTACTGAACAATGAGAATAATAATTTGTACATTGATTCACAAAGTCCTACAGCAAAGCCTCTGTTCTCGCTTTGCCAATGCTCCTGTCCATAAATTCAGTGTCGCTCAGAGAATGTTTTCTTGACCCTGCTTTATTTTAACCACACTGCACTGCATTTCAGATTACTTCCTTCAAAGTGATCCACAGCTTTTGCTGCCTGTATGGAGCATAGCTGGGTATGAAGATGGCAAGGAACAGTAGAGGAAGATGGGAGGATGTGACCTGTCCAGGTAGGGCGGTGGTTGTCTTGGCTAGGTTGGTCTTACAGTATCTCCAGTTGGTGGTTGCATCTCTTTGACATATCTTTAATGTCTGTTTCAGAAGATTTGGATTGTTCTGTTTTCTTTGCCAAAATGCTGTGGAGGCCATGCCGAATAGGGTAGGAGAATTCTTGTTTAGTTAGTGCTATTATCCTTATTAATTAATTTTGTAATTTTATACAATACAAAACAAAAGTGTCTGTTTTCCTTGAATTAATGTTCATTGCCATTGCTTAGAGTTCGCTTGAAGTACTTCCTGTTAAGTATTTATCAGTTAAATCCCAGATCATCTACACTTTTTTTTGACAATTTGGTTTCTTACTTTGAAGTCCATAATAAATTCATTCATTTTGCTTAAATCTTTAAAATATTGTGACAAGAGGAACTTTCCTGGACCCTGGAATTTTGTGAATGTTCAAGGTTGACTGAAAAAGAGCACAAGAAGTCTTCAGCCAGAGCCTTTAAACTCCTGCATATAAATTGTCTGAATTGCTGATTAAAGATTCTTATTATAAGGGATGGTGTTTAACATCCTTATCAATTAATTATTACTGGAAAATTTAGTATTTAATCAGCATTGATCTGTCATAAGGCTACATCACTGGCATTAGCTGAAACACAGAACAGAAGTGTTTATTGAACATAGTTCTCTTTCTTGTCATATTATTGACAATGTTATCATTTCCATAGTGGTAATGGACCAATAGCTGTTGGTTAGATACTCTTCATTACAACACACTTCATAAACTTCATTTTATTGTTCTTAGCTTTATTGACCATTGATTTCTCCAGTTGTCCTTTTGCTTCCCTTATTAATTTTGTGTCATTCCTGCCTTCTGGTGTATTCCTGCCAACTTTCTTTCTTTTACATTTGATATTTGTTGGCATTTCCCCCCATTTATAACTACTTTCACTCCCCCATCCTGCCACAATGAAATTGCTTGTTCAAGGGTTTATTGCAATTATTAGCCATGTGTTCTTCAATACACTGCATGTGATATACCCAAGTATGATTGCAAGACTTCTGACCTTCAGCACTATAATCAATATGGCACTCTGCTTAGGCCTCTATTGGATCTTAGATAGCAATATTTTTTCATAAATAAACACCTGTTTTTATCGTCAAAAGTAAAAAGTGAAAATGAACAAGAAAATGTCATTTTAAAATTATTCGGTGTTAAAATGGCGTAAGTATGAATTAAATGGAAATAACTAGGTTCTTTTAGTTGAAAGAAGAATGTTCTAGTTGAATTAAATGGAAATAACTAGGTTCTTTTAGTTGAAAGAAGAATGTTCTAGTTATAGTTATCCAGTACAATGATAGTGGTGGTACGTTGGTGAGTTTTTTGACAGGTACATCAGTTATTTATTTCTCTCAGTGGGCCCACAGCCTGCAGTTCAGGAGGATACCAGGGTTGCAAAGGTTGGATGGGGATTAGTTCTCTGGTTTGCTAAACTGCTGTCTGTAATTTCAGACAGATCTGAGAGAATCTTAGAGGTACCCAAAGGAGTGGGAAGACTGCAACAGTGGAAAATACATTCTCTCCCTTGTCAAACTGATACTTTTGGGTTTAGTCCTTAGTAAAATAAAGAAGCAAACAGTAGGAAAGAACAAGCTGTAGAGATTAGGAGAGTAACAAAGTGATGAATAAGGACTTTGGCCTTTTAAAGAACTGGTCATAGGGGAGATCTGAATGAAGACTTTGAAATGAATTAAGACTTTGAAACTGTGTTTACAAATTAGAAAACGAAGAGAAATGATACAAAGATAAGTGTGAGAAGAGAGGAAAACTGTGCAAAGAGAAGCTGGAAGTGTATATTAACTTAACCTGTGTGAAGTGTTTGGCTTACTGTGCACTAAGCTGTGCTATATGTAAAAATCCTACATATTTCCTAATTTTCTTTGGTACAGGCTTTTGCAGGAGAAATATTCAATGAAACTATCTGTAACTTTTCTGATGGCTTTTTAAACATTCATGTTGCTAGCCTTTACGTCTACAGACTTTAAATGGACTGTGGCTTATTAAAACGCATAATTTCTGTCGGTCTCATCAGTGGAGGCGGGTACTGATAATATTAACATTGAATGGGACCAAACCAGCATTTCGTTCCTTTTTGGGCTTGAAAGTATCTGAAACCCAGTCCTTTTGCCTTGATGGGTAGTTATTTGTGAGCTCCTGTGTCCAGTTATTTTCATATGTTACTTGTATGGTCATGAATTTTTACTCTTTTTTTTTTTTTTTTTTTAATTAAACAGTCTTACTGAGAAGCATAAGTTAAAAGCTTTATCCAGAGGTGCAAGCAATCAGCTGCACATTTGTCCATTGCTATAATTATTTGCCCAAACTATTATAAAAGGATGTGTTATCATCTGAATGTTAGATTGAAGGGTATGGTTAGTGTAAAGGAAATAAAACAATTGGGGAAAAAATGACAAACGTTACAAACTTAATGAAATGTTTATAATTTAATAAAAACTTTCATAACTGATGGACATTTGAAAACTTTAAGGAACAATCAAGAGTAAGTTTACAGATGCTTTTCAATTTAAAGTCTTCATATTAGTTGTCAGATCACTGTAAGGAAACCTTTGTCTTGCTCACAATCACAGGGAAATGAAAACGAGGCTAAGTATTACAGGGAAAAAATGCTTATGGCAATTACGTAAAAGAGGAATCTAATCAATGATGCACATGGCTTCACCAAGGGCAAGTCATGCCT
>NW_010300151.1:4179-45799 GCF_000700745.2 Antrostomus carolinensis | reverse complement strand
TTAAGTTTTTCTCTGCCCATTTCTCCAGCCTTGTAACCTTATGTTACAAGGTAACGTAAGTTTATAAATACATATGAATTAGCTTTGCAGTAATACAAAAGTCAGTTTGGATGGCTTTGAAGACCCACAATTTGAGGAGTCTTATAAAGATAATTTTTAAAGTTTTCTTTGTAGTTAATAAAACTACATTCTTTGTAAAGATATATTGTATTTCAACTGTAGTGACATTTTAAATGTGTTAAAATACATGAAGATTGCCGGCTTTCATATGAAACTCATAACCTGATGCTGGTGAAAAGAACAGAGATGCTTATTCAATATTTTTTTCAACATAAATGCATGTGAAATAAGACTGTCAATTTTTACACAGCTCAATAAAATACTTCCTTCCAAATACCATTATCACATTCTAAGCATCAAGCAAATACCAGAATTTGTGTACAGAGGCAGAGAATACTTACTAGAAGTCTACATAATTGCCCATCACGAAAAGAATGAACCCCTTAAACTGATCAAGTGTGAAAATACTTTCTTAATGGAAGCATTGTTTTAAATATTAGCAATAAACCTGGGAGAAAAAAATGTCCTTTTTATTTCAATGTCTGAACTCTTATTAAAAGCTTTGTTTCTCTGTAAGTAGCAAAAATAATTGTCACCTTGAGCTCATTCAATAAGATAGTCCAGTGATCTAGAAATGAAATGTCATAGACAACAGTTCATCCTGTGTTCTTAGTCTTCACAGAGTGTCCGTGGGTTAATATGCTGCGGTTAAGATTTGCTCTGTCATCATGTAAATTCTATAAACTGTAGCAGTTCCCACTTCCCTTGCTTGTTAAATAAGCCAATACTACCAAGTTTCCAATGCTCCCTTCTCTTATAAGGTGTTGAGTTCTAATGGAATTTAATTATTGTATCAATGAAGAGGAAAAAGTGCATATTAAATTATTGGATTTTCCCCTGTGTAGGCTATAAAACTATACAGACAGCACCATTTGTGTTCTTATAACTACAAATTGTGTTTGTTGGTTTTTATCTGGAGATAAGTGTCATTTGAACCCAGATCTGACACCAGACCTTACTGGTGTCAAGAATTCAAAATTCTGGCTTCAGCTGGCTCTAGCTTGTCCTGCAAATCTGAAGGCCAGGAATGTGTCTGTTCCCTTCTGCAGACTTGCATCTATAGCAAACGAGCTGTATGCAAAGGGTATAGTTTGGTGATTCAAAGCTACCTACTTTGGAGATTTAATTTCTTAGAAATTTTTGTGCCTATGGGGAAATCTTCAGTTAACTCTTCAACTTCAGTTTTTCCTTCTGCAAAACAGCGATAGTAATATCTATATGTTAGGACTGTTGACAGAATTAATTGTTCAAAGAATAGGTAATAAGTGCTGTATTTAGCTTGTAGACATTAGTAACAAATGTTCACTGCCTTTAATGCCTTGGTCTTGGCTTCATGAAGTTCCTCTGAGACTGTGCAGGGCTCCTTCACAGCTATTACTCTTGAAACTCTTCTGGAAGGAGAAGCTTCCCTTTTTTTTAAGCATTGGAATCAGCAGAGTTCCTGCTGTTGTTCTTAGAAGATGATGCACACGGGTGTTCCCAGTTCTTTAACTTCAGCTGCTGCTGGGCTGTCATTTGCGCATATAAAAGTGTGTACCACCATTCTGGCACTTCTGCATGTGCTTGACTATATACTTTTCTTGTTGGCTGGAGTCTCTCTCATTAATAGTATTGATCTTCCCTAGGAGGTTATTGATTCAAACAGAAAAATATTCTTCTCTTGCTTCAGATTTTATCCTTGCATAAGTGAGAAGTTGATAATGAGATTTCTTTAGAACTTTTCTGTCATCCTGTACAATCTGCTGACAGGAGTGTAAAACTGATTGATTTTAAAAAAACAGTATAGAAATCCTGTAAAGTCATTAGCAAATGCCACAATATTTTAAAAAGATTCCTGTGGCATTTTATCATGTTGCTTTGAAATTTCATTTATTTCTTCTTAGAATCTGTATGAGCTTCCTATAGATTTTTCTGGAGTTGAGTTGAAAATGTTTGATTATTCAGTCTTAGAGCATTGTAATATATAAACACATATATCACTACACAGCAAACATTAACAGAACCACTTCAGTCAGACTTTGTTGTGCTGCAATTTCCCAGGCTCTCATTGGAAAAGAATAATATATTTAAGGAACTCAAAGTAGAATTAAGGGCTTTGGGATGATTCCCTTCACGACCATTAGTAATGGTGATGAAGAGAAAATGTCAAGTATATAGCTCATATGCAAACTGACACTGAGTGTTACTGCTGTCGGAAGTTTCTTATTTTTTTTGTACACCTGATTCTGTAAAAGATTGGGAACTTGTTGGCATTTCCAGAATTTGGCATCTCCCAGGTCGGCAGGCTAATGGGGGAAAGAAAATTGAGACTCTCTTATCTGTCAGGAGCAGAATATAAAACAAACCCTTGAACTAATGTAGCCTAGAACTTTGGTGAACCATACAGCTTTCTGATTGACCAAATCAAGAGTGTAGCACTGCTGCTGTTACTTAAGAGAAGAAGCAGAGAGAAGGAATAAAACTATCCACTTTCTAAATAGGATGACTGGGATGAATTAATTGCACTGTGAAGAATTGTTTGTTTGCTGAGGTTGGGATGCTGTGTCTTTTGACTTCAGAATTCTTCACTCTGCCATTTGCCTGTGTTTAATTGCAACTTTTTTGTACAGCAGGTGCCCTATTAAAACACAATATAAATTTGCTTTATGTTTTTTGCTAAAAGTACGATAAATAGACACCAAAGCCCAGCCCACTCTTCAGCTGGGATTTTTATTTTCAGTTTTCAGTTTCAATACGTCCCTGCTTTTAGAAGTGCTGCAAGTATTTTTTTCAAAAATGTGTATTCTGAGTTTTCTGATGCTGCCTTTTCAGATACCATAATCAACTTTTCCATAGCTGTTAGCATTCCTTCCTTATTCATGGGCATTGTGTAGTCCTTTTTCTTCCAATTCCCAGCTTTGATGTGTTTTAACAAATCATTTTCCTCTTTTTTTGATCTCATGAACATAAGAGGTCGTGGTTTTACGCAGTGCATTGGTGCTGGAAGCTGCTGCAGGAAGGTAAATAAGAACATAAGAATATGAATACAATAACTGATGAGTATACAGCTCTTCCAGCCTCACCTGAATATTGAAGGCATGCTAAGCTGAGGAAGTACCACAATAGCTTGCTAGGAAGTTGAACACTTCACTTGTGATGGAATTAATAATTGTGTTCACCTTTTCCTCCTATTTTGTGTAGAAAACCAGTCTGCTGAAAAGAGTTTACTTTTATCCTTGGGGCAGCTATCACCTCCTGTGCTGGAAATTACTGCCGAGATGCAGCAAATGTGAGAGTGGCTATTGCACAAACTAAGAGTCTTAAAAACAGTGAATAAAAAAATCTTCAGAGCCTTGTTATGCAGAAGACATGTTATGCTAGTCAGGAATTGTAAAACAAACACTTATTTTTAATGTTTATTTCAGTTTTGAAAGAAAACTTAGACACTACACGACACAAGGGTGCACATCCTGGGCTAGGGAGGATAATCTATAACCTCACAGGGAATTTTAATGCTTGTCTTCAATATTCTTGGTAAGAGCTGGGCAACTATATCTCCCTAGAATCTTTAGAAATATCTTCTGTACTTTTTTGAGGGGTTATTCCAAACAAAGACTGAAGAATGAAAATTTGTATTTGACTTTAAAAAAGTACACTAACCACAACTGAAAACATCCTTTTGTGGAATACTGTGATGTTTAGAATTGCTCTCCTTTGGGTAATACATAAAACTGAGGACCTCTTCATGCCACTTTGCATTCCTTGGGGCTCATCAGAAAAGGAGTGAGATTAGTTTCTCCATCTTGGCTGAACTCTAGATCTGGTAATGACATATTACCTACTTATTTTTCCATTGCATCTTTGGTTATTAGGAATGGTACAGTTTTTCACCACTTGCTACAAACTGTAAAGTGGTATTCATGCACTGGTAAACAATGGCTGCATTTCAAGCCACAGATTATTGCATTTCAGAGGAGTTTAGCTTGCTGAACAGCAGATCAGTGAGTTTACAGTTCATTTTGGGATCCTTCATGATAAAAATGTGCTGTTACGTGGTTCTCATCCGATACCCAGTTAAATGGAGAATGTACTTCCATTACAAGTAGGGGAGAGGATTTAAAGGAATACTAAACCTGGTAGTATTTAGAAATATGTGCTGCTTCTTGCCAGTAAACTTATAAAATCTTAAAATGCAAATGTTTAAAGGATGTATATAAAAAGTAAAACTTACACGCCGATGTAGAAAGCATTAGTGATAATGAATGATTATATTAGTTTGAAAAGGAATAGGGTTGACTAAGCCTCCTCATACATATTAAGTGATATGTTTAATGAGAAAACAGAAATAGAATGTCCTTTGAGTGCCAAAATCATGTTACTACTAGAATGTAAACTTTTACATCTTCTGACTCCTGTTGATTTATGGTACTAGTCCAGCAAGTAACACATAAATGGAACAGCTTTAATGTAAGTGCTTGTGCATGTGCTTAAATATTTAACTAATTTAGAGCCTAGTTGTTCACACTTAAGAGTTACATTTAGTGGGTTTTGCATTTCATTTCCTAGACTTTAAAAAATAATAACTGCTAAGGTGATGTAAGATCTATTTGTATTGTAGACTAGAGCATAAGTTATCTCAATAATGTGTATGGTAGCTGTGGCCAAGTTTTTGTCTGATTTCAAATAGCCACATCACTTAGGTTGTTAAGTCCAAATCCCTGCTGTGTTCAGTAAGAACATGCCAACTTTCACATAAACCATATCCCATTATAGATCCTCCCCTTTTTGGAGACCTCCTTCTCCTGGCTCCTTTTCTTCCTACATACCTCAGGACCTAGCCTGGCAGCAAGCTCACCCAACCCAACTAAATGGGTGCTGGGCATGTCCCTGTTAACCCATCACTGATCCAAGCATTCTACACTGAATGGAACAGTGTCAACTGCCTCATAAATTCAAGGAAAAGGCCAAAATGCATTGCTGCCTGAAAACTCTACAGTAAAGTAAGTTGTAGGGTGTCCTTTAAGGACACCCTGATTTTAAGCTAAAATTCAGCTCTGAAAATAGATAAACACCTCTGAATGTGTAAAACAATGCAATTTGGACAGCAAATCGAATAGATCTGAAGTCTAAGTCTTATAAGATGCTCCTTATTCTCAGCTGCTTGTGAAGTCTGTAAGGATGAAATGTCTTATGCACTCTACAAGCTGGATTCTTTCAAGAAATGACAGCCAGAATAAAATAATACGGATAAATTCTACTTGTGCTTCTACTGTTAATGGGATGCCTCTCCAGTCTCAATCCCTTGCCTTTTCCTCTAACCACTCAGAAGCAGTCTTTTTACCCATTTTTTCCCCCTCTAGTCTTCCTCCTCCTCACCCAATGAATTACTATGGAGCTGTATCTCCATTGAAAGCTTGCAGGGGTAACTTCAGTCAATCCAGTCACTTTTCATGCTCGTGGAACCCTTTCACCATGTCTGGAAAGTGTTTTCTCTGAGAGATGAATTTTTGGTGGAATTTACAGAAGAGAGTGCATTTGACACACTCTGACACTGATATCTAAATTACTGAAAACAAATGAAGCCCCAACCCCCAAAATAAGCACTCGCATACTTGCTGTGTTTCCTGATCTGGATAAAACGATAAATTTAGGCAAATTTGTGGAATGCAAGGGTTTTGCATTATTCATGCAACTGTTTTTGGCTCCCTCACAAATATATACTGTACTGCATCCAAAAATCCTACACTAAAAGAATTTTAAGGTTGCAAAGTCAAATATGTTGAAATTAGGAAATGTCAGAATTAAGAGTGCCTGTGTGACCTTAATTAATCACCTTAGCACATGTTTTTTACAATAATATGTGAAATAATGTAATTAAAGATTGTGGTATTTTTTCTCTGTCCAAGACCCCAGCTTTGTTCAATAAATGTTTCATTTAATATTGTCTTCACACCTCCACCTCCTTGATCATGGTATGGAATGCAAAATTATTAATTTATTGAGGGACTTTGCTAGGAATGGCTCAATACAGACTCTGGATGTTCTGCAAACGTTCGTGAATTTAACTCCTACCTGAGACTGGTTGCTATTAAGATCCCTTTATATAGGCCCAAGAGACTGAAACCTAAGGCATAGTTCTTCAGGCTACACAATACTTCTCATATTCAGACCCTACTCACAATATTTTAGTTGCAGCATTTATGCAAAAACATTCCCAGGCATCTTGACAGAAAACCATGAATACTTATTAGTGAGGAATCTATGACAAATTTGTTATCAGTAACTAACTAGTGTTAAGCAGAAATGTTGGAGGACAACACTAGTGGTTTATTAGAGTGCTGTTTAACTGCTCTACCTATTAAATAATAGCTGCTTTTTAAGCATCTTCCTGCAACCTTGACTTCAGACCTTCTAAAGAGGTTGACAAATATCCAGGACCTGTACAAACAAGATTCTCTTCATCCATAATCCTGATTCATTCTTAACTGGCCATCTTGTGAATTGAATGGGGTGGAAGCCAATTTACCAAAAGGTTAAGGCTCTGTTATCTCACAAGTTTTCAGGGGAAGGGGAAAAGAGTTAAACGTCCATAAAACTTTCTGAAAAGAGAACCTGGTATTAAGGATCTTCTGCAGATTTGAAGCAGAAATTTTTAGAGATTTGGCTTTTCTAACTCTTGCTGCAGAGATGACGAGGGAGACAGCTATCACACCTAGACATAAAATCCAGAAGTCTTCAGCCATTGTCCTAAGCCCTGGTGATGCTAACTGAAAAAACCAAACCAAACCAAACCAAAACCCAAAACAACAACAAAAAACCCCACTCAAAAACCCAAGAATTTTTATTTAAAAAAAAAAAAAAGTCTTTTCTCCTGGGTGTGAAAAATGGCACACTATTTTTATCTCTAAGTGTAAGGATAAAGTTCAGCCTCAATATTTAAAACATGAAAGTTATAACCAACTGAAACAAGGACTTATGCTAGGGAAGTGTCAAATATTAATAGGACTACTGGCTCCATATAGAGCATTATGCTGTTCTTTTTAAACATAAATTAGCAAAAGGCTGAAATGTCAATTAGCAGTGCTTTTGTAGGTTATGTAGATGGGCATACCATGTAGAATAATGATACATTTTTCTGCAAAGCAGCATGCAACTTAGTAGAATTTTGAAGGAGATCTCAAATAATGGTTTTATTCCTGCAAAGATGTTTTAGTTTTCTTTTTGAAGTTGAGTGTCACTGTTATAAAATAAAAGCTTTTTTCCACATCCTAAAAAAATAGAGTTATGTTATATAGAACAGCAACCTAAAAGCATTACCTTTTACTAATTTTTTCATCTCTTCTATTTATAGGGAAGAGGGGATTGTAGTGGCTTTGAAGCAAGCACATCTGCTCCCAGATGGCTTTGAGATCGTTTCAAAAAATGGGTTCACATGCAATTCAACTGTAACAGTTAATATTTGGAATCATGAGCTGAGCAAAATAGAACTCTCAACCAGAGGTGGGGAAAATTCAGGAGGTGACTGAGTTTTATGTATGTAATTGGATGTACTCAAAGTAGTGATGTTCTTCATAACTCTTGGTGCTACACAGATTGACAAATGTTAGTGAGATCCCAGGCATTTTGTTCAGAAGTTGTTGAAGTAAAAGTCAGTGTATCAAATGTGAAAATCTTGAATCTCTAATATAAGTACTCACTTCTTTATTGACGCAAACAATACATTTAAGTTGCACTCAGTGACCTTTTGGCAATATACTACAGAAAGCGTGTTTTATCTGAAGTAGAAAGTTGTGCTAAACAGCTACTGGATGAGATGGGTGGTTGCTGAGAAATTGGGGTGGGGTGGAAAGGGAAGATGTTAAATGTTTTTGTTACAGAATAAGCCTTCTCTCAGCATTCTGAGTGGTGCATTCATGATCCTCAAAACATCTTGAACATTTGGGAAGTTGAGTTCTTATTAAATCCTGAAACAATGTCACTTTCATAACATTACCTATATGATAATGCCCATAATAAGATGGTATGAACAAAAGTGGGATATGAAGATACTGAATCCAGAGCAGGTGTTACCTATATTTTACGCCATTGAAGATGATATCACAACACAGAAGCAAGTTGGAGCCTCCTTCAGGTGCTGTTCCCGACTTTTGGAATGTGTAGCTAGAGATGGATGGTTATTAATCTTTTTCAAATAGTTGAGATAATTGCTTTGTCTTGATGCCGCATTCTGCCAACTGGAGTTCAGCGAGCTTTTGGGTATTAGTTCTTGAAAGTTACAAATTCCTTGCATAACTTTAAAGTAACTTTAAAGACATAGACAAATGTGAGAGATGAGATGAGAATTACACTACTTCATGCAAGCTCTTTGGTTCCTACAGATGCTTATTGTTACCATTATTTTTGCCTATTAATTCATACAAATCGATCTGTGAGCTGACACTGTGAAAAAATTGTTTGGGTCTGAATGCCTTATTTTGTCAGCCAGTTTATATTATTTGTAGGCTCCATAGTTATATAATAGCACAAGCACTGCAGTATAACAAAATCACTTTGAAAGACGGTTTAGAGAAATAGACTCCTAAACCCCAGGATTATTTGATCGACAGAGATAAAAACTCACTCCACCTTTTAAAATCCTTATGAATTTTTTTGTTAAGAAGAATGAATGAACACACAACAAACCTGATTTTAAAGTATTGTAGTCAATTCCATTTATTTTTCCTCCTCTAATCTATACTAGTTTATGTCCAAAACCGGTAATCTGTGTTACGGACACTTTAAAAAAAATAAGGTTTCTACTTTAAATTAAAAAAAATAAAATCAATTTAAGGCATAGGAATATATCTCACAGAAACAATAAAAGCATTTGAGACACACAGTTTCTGCAAGGAGGGCTGGAGGTAGAGGAAAGTCTTGTATTACTTTTGAATTTTTTCACATTTCCTGGAAGTAATTTTCTGTTAGTCTGAATGACCCCTCTTTTAACTTTAAGATAAATTGGAGTCCAAAGAGAAGCTTGGCTTTTTTCACACTTCAGTTACAGTCTCTCTGAAAATGATGATTTGTTAAAGAAATGCTGACAAACCCTTACCTTATCTGGTATTTGAAATATTTATGGAAATGGATTATCTTTCGTATCTATGCCCACTTCAGTCTCTACAGTAACAAGGAAAAGTTCTGCTACAATCTTAAAAATCAGCTAGTTTGACTATTTTAAAACTTACACAAAACATGAAAAGACCTGATTTGGATATACCACTATGTAAAGACTCACATGCCTAATACACGGGTATTTCCACTTTTACCAGGGTTATAAATTGTTCTGATGTCATGGCAACATTCAATTACAAAAACAAACAAAACCTTTTATGTCTAACATTAATGCCTGGCTGAGTTATAATGTTGCATCTTCAAATACAGTAGAAACTAATAGTTTAGGGATAGACATATAAAATTACTGTTGATAACAGCTTATGGAAAATACTAACAAATACAATTTTATGGGTATAAAAATATAGTTGCACTAAGCAGGAATAAAGAACAATTCTGGTGAATTGAAGGATAAATATTTCTCAAACAAACAGATGCTGAGCTGTTGGAAGAAATATTTATCAAGCAGAAGTAGACTTTAAAATTATCTTTAAATTTTGTTATATGAAGATTAAACAGCTTGAAAAAACAAACAAAAAGAGTCACAGATCTTTACCCCAGGTCTACTAGTTTGGCTATAGTGAAGACCATGACTGAGGTTAATCTCAGAGTAGTTTAAATGTTGACCTGACTTTCGTGAAGTCCATGGGATACCTTATCATGTGTAAAACACTATAAATTGGCCAGTCACTGGAAAGGGTGTGTTTATTACTTTTGGAACAGTCAATTCACAGCTTCAAGGCCTGTATCGTTGTTCAAATGGTATTCATTTTATGATTTCTAGTGCATGTTTTCTGTTTTTTAAGTAAATTACAGTATTGATTCTTGGAAAAATAAAAATTTTAAAATATCAAGATATGTTTAGAGGAAAAAAAAAAAATGATGGCAATGTGAACTGTGACTTAATTTTATTACATGGAGTGGAGAGTCCAGTTCTGGGCTCCCAGTACAAGAAAGATATCTACATACTGGAGAGAGTACAGTGAAGGACTATAGAGACATTTATGGGACTGGCACTTCTCTTACGTGAGGACAGGCTGAGAAAGCTGAGACTGTTTAACTGTGACAAGAAAACACTTGATTTATAAATATCTGATGAGAGTATGTATGATAACATAGGATTCTTTTGACTTTTGATTAGCCATTAGTATCCAGCATGAGCTTTTGATGTAAGCAGACACAATAGTCAGTCATGTTTTGCTCACAGAAATCACCATCTCATTCATGCATGACACTTCTATGGAACTTCAGTGTCTCAAGTGGATTTGCTCCACTTGTGTCCTTTCATAAAACCATAGAATGGTTTGGGTTGAAAGGACCTTAAAGCTCATTTAGTTCCAACCCCCCTGCCATCAGCAGGGACACCTTCCACTAGACCAGGTTGCTCAAAGCCTCATCTAACCTGGCCTTGAACACTTCCAGGGAGGGGGCATCCACAGCTTCTCTGGGCAACTTGTGCCAGTGTCTGACCACCCTCACAGGAAAGAATTTCTTCCTAATATCTAATCTAAACCTACTCTCTTCCAGTTTAAAACCATTTCCCCTTGTTCTGTCATTAACTGCCCTCATGAAAAGTCCCTCTCCAGCTTTTTTGTAGGCCCCTTCAGGTACTGGGAGGCCGCTATAAGATCTCCCAGGAGCCTTCTCTTCTCCAGGATGAACAGCCCCCACTCTTTCAGCCTGTCCTTTGAATTTTTAAGCTTGATTTCCAGATTTGCTGAATTTCAGAACAACTTGTTCCCTTTTGTTTCAGCTGTACCCAGCCAGAGTTGATACTTTCTCAAAGTCTTTCTGGAAAGTTTTGTCCAAGTCCTTTTTTCAATAACTACAGAAATGTATTGTCAGATTACCTTTTTGTTTATTATTCCTAGTCCTATATAAGCTGCTGCTCATTATCATTTTTATTGAAAAATGCCTTAGTTTTTGCCTATCTTTTCTCTCAGATTCGCCTCTATTTATTTGTCCAATTTCCTGACATCTGACCTTTTGACCTCTTAGAAGAATGCATTTATGGTCTAATCTATTTTTGCCCACTGATTTAGGATTTCTAACCTAAACTTAATTCACCCTAGTAGCGCGCTGGGCTTTTACATGCCTCTGGTCTATGGCCTCTGTGCTTAGAAAATGTTCAAGCTCTCAACATTAAATCAAACAAACTTTAAGCAAGGGAAAATGGTTAATTTTTTTTTTTTTTTTTTTTTTTTTTTTTTTTTTTTTTTTTTTTTGTTGGTGAGTTGGGTTGCTGTCCTAATCTCCATTTCAATGCTTCATCCAAATAACTCGGAAGAGAGAGGATTTGGAATTTCTTTGGCTTAGTGACTAACCCTCTTATCTGTTATGATCCATAGATATATCTGAATCTCTAAGAAGGTAGATGCAGGAGAGATTCCATCACTGGCTGTATTTCCTTCATTGCTAGCTGTATGACTAAATAACTCAAAGATAGTCTAATGAGTGCACATTTTTTATATCTAAAATTAAACATTTTTGAGCTAAGAATGAGATAAACTCAACTCTTTCAAAACAGGCATTGTGAACAAATAATGAAAAACATTTTCTAATAATGTGTTACTGGCAAACTGATCTTACCATAAACAAATTATCAGCAAAACAATAAATAAACTCCACATGTCCTTGGTATTGTTCTGGTGTATTTTTGCTAGAGATTAATGTGATTTTTTTCTTTTTCCCATTTGGTTCAGGTGCAAACATACACTGGGATGATTAATTACATGTCAATGGGACTATACCATTTAGTTATTCTAGGATAATGATTTGTGGTTGAAACTCAGCAAGGCTTTTGAATAAGTTACAGCTTATGAGCAACTGCTCCAGCAAAGGCAATGAAAGTGTTTGTTGGCTCAAGGGTTAGGTGTGCACAAACCTGTGTGGTTGAACTTGAGCCTTCCATAGCTACATGAAAAGCCGACTAATGCCACTGAAGGATTCTCAGCAACCTCACCAGAGCTGTATTGAAGGGAATATGTTGGTCTTCTTATATCTCCTTATTCAGACTATTTTCTAAAACCTTTCTGTACTTAGCAAATTCAGGTTTGGTAAATACTCTCTTTTCACTTAGTTTCTTTAGACTCTGCTTATCTAGACATTTCTGAAGAATGATCCTCATGCTTACAGCTGCTGGCAGGCTGGGATGGGGCAAGAGCAGCTGTATGGATGGAGAGCTCAGCTGCGCAGGTCTGCACGGCAGTATCTGGACTGCTGCAGACTGTAAGGGTGTTTGTCTTGATATTTGGAATAGACAGTCCTGGCTCCCCTGCTTCTGCTTCACAAAATGTCGCTACATGTGTGTGTTGCACTAAGGCTTTAAAGAAGTCCTGGTTTATCCCTGCTACTGGGACATAGAGTTTACTCCACTTTCTGTTGCTGAAGAAATCACGTAGAACCAACCCACCCAAGTAAAACTTTTGGGATTTTTTTCCTTATGCTAACACAGAGATCTAACACAAAGGCATTTTCCTCTTTGCAGCCAGAGATAGGAGACAAGTGTAACTTGGTGTATAGACCACCCTCTGTTCTCCTTCGCATCACTGTCGTTGACTGGGAACTCTGCACTCTTTTAAGGAAATAGATTTGTTCAGCTGTTTCCTCTCAAGTTTGCACCCCATTTCTTTCTTCCTTCTTCTCATGTCAGAATGGGATGTTGACAAATTACTTCACTATGTATCATATCTACTGCTTGAGTAGTTAGCACGACTGTTCCTATTAGGTGGTGAAACTGTTTGAGGTGAGTCAGGTGTTACTTTATAAAGAAAGTACTCATTCTCTTGTTTTTCAGAATATAGTAGAAATGAAGAGGATGGGAAACTTTCCTTGCATAGGTATCCAGTTCTGCTGTGAGAGAAATATTGTGTCTAAAATTAGAAACTCTGCCTCTCCACTATCTCACACTTGGGTTTTCTCACTGTGTTCTTCACTGGGCTGTGTGGCCCACCTGTTGAACACAACCAGTGCTCTGACCTCTGCCTTTGCATTAGTACTTGGCCAGTTTGACATAAACTCTCCTGAGGCCTTCCATGCCCACTTGGTCTTGGGGCAATGGTCATGATTGTTTCAGTTCCTCCCACGTGAAGTGTATTTTTATTGTCTCTTCATTCACCGTGAATGAAAAGAGCTCAGCATATAGATCAAAGCTAAGCAGGTCAGTGACTAATGACAATAATTAACAACTTCCTGAGTGACACTGGTAATTTTTATTTCTTTGTATTACCAATACTTTAGAATACCAACCAAGATCAGGACCTAACTCTGCTGGGCTCTGTACAAGCCCCAGATAAAATTATTTCTGTGTCAGAAGTTTGACAAGCTCAATAAGCAGTGTAGACAAGGAGTTCAGATGTAGAGTGTATGATGTACAAGTAGGCTGATGACTGGGAGAGTTTTAATTGTGCGGGTATTATTATTTTAAATTATGGCTCTGGAGATACAGCCAAACAGAATAGATGCATCTCCTTGGATCTCATTTCATTAGCGCTAAACAAGGAGCACTGGTATTTTCTCATTACCTCTCACCTTTCTGAAAGATTAATGTGTGTTGTAATATCTGTAGTTTAAGCAGGGAAATTTTTATCTGCACACATGCTACAACTGTTTCACCTCACTCAGGCACAGATTCTAATACCATATCCTTACTAATATCCCTTCCCAAATGAAGATCAATGGTGCCAAGGCTTCATACTGTCCTTGATAGCTATGCAAAATCACACTGAAAAACAGTGTGTATATTTCATGAAAATTTAAAACCAGTTATGACTCAGCATTCCAGTTGTTTGTTTCATGAAATGATGTACTAGGTGTCTGTCTGTGAATATCAATGTAACTTGCTTATTCCTTAAATTCTACCAGGTTTTTTAGTCCTTTAATTTTCATTAAATAAAATGATTTCTGTATACATTGAAAAATTACAAGAAGAAAACCTAGAGAAGTGATAAAATGCAGCTTCAATAGTATGTGTTTTTATTGTGTATGCTAATAATGTTTGACTTAGTACTTATTTGAGCATCAGTGAAATAACAAGATTAACATCACTGCAAGTTTAGGAGAGGGTTTGTCACACGTAAGGATATTTCATGCTTAAAGAAGCAGATTTTAAGAGAGGTGAGTTCCTCATTTAGTCTTTAATTCACTTTCACAGAGTTTGTATTTAAGAGATATGCGAAGGTAGATAACTTTATTCAGTTTATACTGATGAAGCTTTGTGTGTTAGAACCGCTACGCCAAATTATTAAGTACTGAGGACAGGCTCTTTTGTGACATCCATAGCACCTCTTAACAGCAACAGCAGTTGTGTGTGTGTCTTTTGGTGTGAACTTGAATGGGAGTTTAGCTGCTAATGACAAGCAATGTGCTCTCTATACTGTTCATCCTCTGCCTGTGAATAACTCCATGTAGGTTCGGCTGGAAAGAGAAATTGAGTTTCATATGTTTCCCAAGATAAACAACTCCTATTGGTTTTATTTTGTATCTGAAACTTGGTAAAATGGTAGTCAGCATAGCTTTCTGAATGACTGATTTTAAGAGGCTCCTGCCTTTTAGTGCTAATTGCCATCTTTCCTCAGAACACCATCCTCCAGCAGGTTGATTGGTCACAACTGAAGTCAAGGCTCTGGAGGGAAGAAAAGAACAAGTGTCAGGGATGAGAGAACGGCAATGGGGTTTCCTAAAGATTATTAGAAGTCAGTACCTAAGAGGCATGCTTAATAGTAAGTGTTGTCTTTATTTAAATATTGGATTAGCAGAATTTGGTGGAAAAAAGACAACCTGCATGACAGTGTTTAAAATGGCCTCAGCAAATCATGCAGGAAAGAAAGAGGAGATGGTACTGACTTGGAGAACCTAGGCAGTAGAGAAAATGAAGCAGAAATTGCAGGGCTGTTGAGTTCTACATTGCTCAATGGAGGAAAATGAGTATGTGAAACAGTCATACCTAGCGCTGGTATGATAGGAAGTTCTTACTTGAAAGTAAGTAGATATTTCTTAGCTATTGTGAGCAAACTTTTAATTCACCTTTTTCTGTCCCGTTCTATAACTACTTCCAGAAATCTCTGGCATGAATTTTAAAAGTGAGAGAACTGCTCCTAAGAAGTAATCAAGTGATGCATGGCTTCAATTTCATCCTTCTCTTTGTAAGCAAATTGCAAGACACCCAAATGGGCATCTTTCAACTTTACTGTATTCATGTACCACTCATTATATGTGACATTTGTAAAGTTTGCTGAGCATGTTGTCATGACATGACAGTGCAATCTTACAGGGTTAAAATGTCATGATGGCATGGAATATTATTAGGAGACTTTCTTATTTTGATGAGATATAGTTGAGGCACTTGTAAATTAAAATGTGTATTGTTTCCTGCACATTAAACTAGCTGCATATCTGGGACTGGCATTTAAATTCACCCCTGCAATTGGAGCTGATAGAATGATTCAAGAGGGATTTGTGAGTAAATGTGTTGAGCTGATGTGCTCATTAGTGTGGTTATGTGATATCAGGAAGCCTAGAAAGTGCAGCAGCAAATGGACAACATGGCATGCAGCAATGTTACTTCTCCTTCAGCAATTACACCCTGTCTCTGATAAAGGTCAGAACTATTAACTAGTTACCCACATTACTGAAGTACATATGTAATGGAAAAAGAGAAAAAAATGACCATCTTCCTCCATGTTACCCTTGTAGTACTTAAAAGTATGCTTAACAGGACAGTTCCAACTATTTAAGAACATATTCAGAGATCTTGCCCCCAAAAACCCCAAACTAAATCTGTCCTCTAACGTCCCTGCTTACATCCCCTCCCCTACTCCAGCAGACTCTTGTCTGATACATTCATGATGCTGGACTCTGCATCTCTGTTGGATATGCAGGAGAATAGTTTGGTATTTAGGTTAGGGAGTGAAATTTAGAGCAATTGTAACTACTTTCAGCTGAGGAGTGAACTGTTGAGCTGTTTGATATGTTGTTGGGGTTTTATTTGTTTCTTTTTCCCACATCTGGTTTGAGTGCATTTCCCTCCTGGTTTGAGCAAATCAATGATGCCTTTAAACACCCCAATAATCAAATACGTTTGAAGGAGTGCATTGTGTTGACGCAGTTCTTCAGTCTTCTCTTCCAATGCTTTCAAAACAAATATCTGGAATATTTGCACTCTCTCCTCCTCCCCTACCTGCTAACTTGCATCTTATGGTTTTAATTCATTCTCAGTGAACACTGTTGCCCATCTAAACATCCTGATCAACAGAATTATGACATAATATTACATGCTCTTCTGGCTCAGTGTATTGATAAAAGTAAGTGGATGTTACATCAGTGTAGGAAGAGCTAGAAAACAGAAAGCACTGCTGTCCCCGCTACATTCTGAATCAGTTTATACAATGAAGTCTGGAGAAGTTCATAGAGATAGGCATCTTTCAGTGCAACCAATATCCCTGCAAGAGGTAAATGCTTAACTCTAGAGCTGTTTCCGTGATTAGATTTTAACTGATCTTTGTTGTATTGATTCTTCTTATGTAATGATTATTTTCTCCTGGCATTTTTGTTCCATTTTTTTTATTAAAAGAATCTGTTATTTCCTGCATCCTACATACTTTGGCATTACATTTGGAGGACTGAAGACACAAATTAATACATCGGTTCTGTTTGAAGTACGATGTTTCATTTTCATCTTGTGGGCAAAGTTAAAATACAACATTTTAAATTATTTATTTTATTTACTAGAAAGAACATAAATATTCTTCAATAGAATAATACATAGAATATGGAGTTCTCTGTAGTGTCTTTTATTGCAGCATACCCATACTCTACAAAGAATTAGTCTTGTAGAACCTCTTTGGAAGACCTACAAACAGATGTCAGAAGTTCTGAGATACATTCCTGGTTTGGTAGTGTTTTCGATGGTTACACTACATAATATGTTTACTGTGTAATGTATTGGACCCATCTGTGAAACAGATATAATGCAGTGAAAACAACATTAGTATATATTGCTGGTTATGTGCTATTGCCACACAAACTTGGGTAGTTTAAGTGAAACAGATGAAACTACAAAGATTTACATCAGAACAAAGGTCCCTGAAAAGGGTGGAAGTTAATAAAATACATAATTCTGTACATAGAAAAAGCAGTACTGTGGACTGTGCAGGACAAAGAGAACTGCTCTCTAGTTGCTTCCCCTGCAATTCATGGCAATGTGATACCATTTCCATTTGAGTGCATTCAGCATCAGTTCTGTAGTAACTTGTGTTCATATTTCGAAAAATTCTTTCACCACATATTGTCAAACACATTAAACTTCTTAAAGCAAAAGTGGAAAAAAAAAATCCATTTTCTTGGAATTGTAGAGTAATTTAGGTTGGAAAAGACCTTTAAGATCGAGTCAGGCTGTTAACCTAACACTGCCAAATCCACCACTAAACCGTGTTCCTAAGTGCCATATTTACACATCTTTTAATAAATACCTCCAGGGATGGCAACTCAACTACTTCCCTAGACAGCCTGTTCCAGTGCTTGATAACCCCTTCAGTGAAGAATTTTTTCCTAATATCCAATCTAAACCTTCCCTGGTGCAACTTGAGGCCATTTCCTCTTGTTCTATCACTTGTTACTTGAGAGAAGAGGCTGACATCTGCCTCGCTACACCTTCCTTTTAGATAGTTTTACAGAGTGAGAAGGTCTCCCCTCAGCCTCCATTTCTCCAGACTAAACAAGCCCAAGCCACAAACAGACAGTTTCTGCAGGAAAATTCTCCAGGTAAACAACATCCACAGCCTTCATCCACTAAGTAGGTTCTTATCAACATGTTGTCTAATTGTTTTCATACAAGGGTTCTTTGCTGTCATAAACTATCTGATAAGATTTATGTTTTCCACTCCCCTCACCTTTATGACTTCTTTTGCGTATTGTTTTTACAGGTACCAACTGTAGGAACAGTTGGCATTGTAACAACTTTCAAAAACACACTGTGTTTGATATCCTACCACATTCAGAACATACAGTTTGCATACAAATGCAAACTGAAATTTAATCTCTGTTGCATAATCAACTAGTTAACTCTCTATAGCTTCAGTCACCCTGGCACAAAATACTGTGAAAGTGATTGGTTTTACTTAAAGGTTAAAATGTGGTGAAATTGAAGCAAAGAGCAAGGTAAACTTTTAGGACATGACTTGAAACGCTTCAGACCTAGAGCTTCAGTGCATAGATATCAGCCTTAAAAACCACACACAAACACACAAAGATAAATGGACACATGGAAATCATGTACAGTCTCAAAGATGAGTGACTGTGGTAGAGGTGTGCTACTAAGTGGAAAAGAGCTTTGCAAGGCTTGTATAGACAGCTGTTCATTAAGGAATGCATCCCTCTGGAGCATGTAAAAACAAAAATTATCTGAAGCAGCAGGTAAAATGTCGTCTGCTAATTGTATAAGAAGTTGAATGTGTAAGCTTGTTTTCCTCCTGGAGAATTTCCAACATGTTTTGTCATTAGTGTCAACCAAGGATTTGCCATTACCTCCACAATAAAATCTCGGTCAAGATAAAATCCTGCAGGTCAAGATTCCTCCTTCCCCACTCTTTCAGCAAAGGAGCAATAGTTCCTAAATCCTGTTCTGCCCTAAAAGATCTGCTATCTTCTTATAGTAGGTTATCTGAACATTTCTAGAGACTAAAAATGGCTTTGGGGAATAAAGATCCTTCATTTTGAAACTGTACCTCAGGAAAATACTGTTTCTGCTTTAACCTCTTGACCACTTTCTGGAAGCGGCTAGTGGGTATTACATTGGATTTCCATTTATTTACCAAGTTGTTAAAGGGCAGACCTGTGAGATGTGGAATGATGGAGTAAGTTTTAATGTTTCTCCTGTACTCAGCACTATGGTGTTCTCCAAGCTTGGTGCTTCTATAACTCAGCCTCTGTTGGTGTTAGTGATGAATTCTGGTTTACTTTTCTAGAAGCAGAAAAATTTGTGATCATTGCTTTTAATTTTACTCGCACTCTTGTGTGTTTATGTTGAGGTGAGGTAGGTTTCACATGTAAGAGGGAAAGATGCTCCTAGAGTATTAGGAAAGAGGAAGATAACAATACAGAAAAAAGTGGCCTCATAAACATCCCAAATACTTTCCGCTGTCTTTTACTGGTGAAAAATTTCATATGATGGAAAGAAATCATTGAAAAAGTAGATGTTCTGGCCTTCTTCTGAATGTCTTGACCTACTTAGCCCAAAGCTACATGAAGATTTTTATAGAAACAGCATACTGGGGAAAGAAAACCAGCTTTATATATTCAATTCTGTAACTTCCTTTATGGGCATTTTTTTCTCAAATTGCAGCTCCTAGATGCGGATAGCTCATGTGTGTGTCTGTAGATTATAAGGTTCTGTATTTCACTGCTTGGTTTCATACACCAGCATCAGAGGTCAGTGGTGGTAGTACAATTTAGGAAGACCCTGTCTGGTGATGGAAGGTGGAATCATCAGCACCAGGGCTGGAGACGAGTCTGTCTCTGTGTGCAGCATTATGTGCCTCAGTAAAGATGTGCATGTGTTGGAAGTGGGTATTGGTTGTGTGCATCACATGGGTAACACCTACTGCTGATGAGTCCACTGTCTGTCTTTCACCAAATTAACCTGAGAACTGACAAATTACAATTCATCCTTCTGGAGAAGGGTAAGAGGGAGAGCACAACAAATGAGTGACAGAAGTGCATCACAAGGCTTCATTATTATTTTTCCTGGTATATAAAATTATGTTAAAATATTATTTTGCAGTAGAATTCAATTATCCACACTTTTAAGTCAACTATCATTATCCCACACAGTTTCAAGGCCTGTTAAGGCAATTAACATAAGGTAAGACTATTTCAAATAGGTTGTTTAGATGCAGCCTCCCTGTTTGCAGAACAAGTTTGATATTATGGACATAGGCTATTCTTTGGCATTTGGTCCTGGAGGCATGGGATGGTTCAAGACACATTTAATTTTAATGCTAGTGTAGAGGTAATCTGCTTCCAGCTACAAACCTACAATGCACCCACCACTGTAGATAATCCCAGCTCAGATCAGCCATATGGCTGCTGAGAATTGTTCTATGATCCATACCTGTCAACTTTATACATAGACTTAACCGCTTCCCTTGTGCCTTTACACTTTTTTGGTGCAACCAAAGACTTGACCTCACCACTACTGTGCTGTAATAATACTGCACTCTCAACTTTCTGAAGCTTTTCAAGTCCACTTTGCAAGATCTGGAGAAATGACACATGGGCTGATGATTTTTGGTCAGCATTGCATATAGATAGTCACTTAAAAATCTTAGCAATGTGATAATACTTTTCAAGAGGATTGAGAGAGCATAGATATTAAATACCATTTATTCTTAAAGAGGTTGACTTCTCTGGTTAAAGTTCTTAAGAATCTGGTGACTTATTATCCCTTAATTATAGAGGTCAAGCATGATTACTTTTTGCATCAGTGCATTTATTTGCAGAGTAGGGCATGATCTGTCACGTTTTTTACTTTGTTTGGTTGTTTGTTTTTTTTGATACTTTTTTCCCTGCTAAGAAAGCAAGAATAAACTCAAAGTTGCTAACACATCTAAGCAAGCTATTAATAAGGCTAATTATATGATTGCAAGCCTGAGTTAGTTCTTTCGAATCATATTTTAAGTGTGCTGCTGATGGAGTTTCACAGACGTAAGCAAGGTCAGAATGAGCTTCTCTTCAGATGTATAAATAAGATAAATGCATAAGAGAAAGGGGAAAGAAGAGGTAGGAAGGAAATCCACTAATAGGTAGGTTTTTTTCCGGACATCAATGAGGTTTATAATGTAGATTCACTACTCTGTAACTGAGGTCTGAAAGTGACTTCCTAGTATCAGTAAACTAAACTATATTTAGTAGCAACTGTTAAAGGTGTATGTGCCTGGGAAGTGAAAAATATTCTTTGTGAACACAATCTGCTTGCAATACTCTGTGTTGGAGGGTGACTCATCTAGTGTACTTGGACTAAATCTAATTCCTAGATTACTTCTGTGGAAAAACTGAGTGATAATAGCCCTCTAGTATTTTGATAGAAGGTGTTACCTGAGAGGAGTTTATAGGAATTCTGTTTTCTTCTTGGTTAATGGTAAATTAATAGTAACTTTTCCATAGGAAGAAAAAATCTGTAGTGCTACTGTGCTATGCAGTGTCCTATTTGCATTTGCTGGGTATTCATCGCTAATATTTATTTATTTATTTATTTATTTATTTATTTTGCTGTCAAAATTATTTTCTGTCTTTGTTTTTTTTTTTATCCTGGTATGGGCTACAATTCCCTGCTGAATATTCTGCTAAAAAAAAAAAAAATAAAAAAAAAAAATTGTTTATTAGAATGTTATGGATTAATGTTGCTGACATGTTTCTAAAGGCCACACTCAATAAAAAAAGCATTGTGCCTACTGCTTATTGAAATGCATTTTAAATTAGTGGATAATTATGCCAAGTGTGAGATTCCCACAACACAAACCATATGGTTTGCTTATGCTGGAAGAAAAAAACATTATCTGGGACTTTGTACATTTGATGGAAGAATTTCCCCATCTCCTCTGACTTCCTCTGTGATATCAGTGAAAATATTGTAAAGTTACAGGATCATACTAAGGGTAGCAGAACTTTGTCTTGCATGTATTTCTTTACTGGTATGATGCACCTTCAGTTGCAGTAATTGCAGAAGAGTAAGGTAGTTCTTGCCTGGTCCCACACATTATTTTGGGAGCGGTGTGCATTTGGGAATGCATTATTTAGAATGAAACTCACTGCAGACAGAAAAGTCTGCACAGACAGAGACACATCTGATATAGCTATTGGAATGGAATTAAATGTTTCTTAAATTAGACTAAAATTATTGTAACAGTTTCCATTGTCAAAGGCAGCTGTTCTGTCTGTACTCCAAAAAAAGAGTGGAAGGAAGCATCGTTGTCACTATAGAATGTTAAGACTCTGTTTTCAAAGTCTTTAGCAGTAGGGCAGCCACTTCAGAGATGCCTGTGTTGCAAGATGATTAACTGCAAACTACATTAAGAGAACAGGGGAGCCTAAAATATGAGCCAATCTGAATCTTCACCAAACCTACAAGCGAATCTGAAAGTAACCAAAGCTCTGACTTATTAAGAGATTTGGGGACTTTGATCCATTGGTCAGGGTTACAATAAGCAAAACTGCCTCAAATCAGTAAAAGACAACTGAATGGCTTTTGTCTCACTCAGGGCTTATGTTCCCAAATACAGTGCATTGTAATAATTCACTCTGAACCACAGAAAGGTGGAAATCAAAGTGGCAAGAACTGCAGAAAAAGAATTACATGGTAAAAAGACACTGTGTGCCAGAGGAGCTAAATGCTCAGGAACTCAACAGTGGGATCTTTTGCAAACTGGGTTAGGAAAGACCAGAGCAGCTTAAGGAATATGACAGCACACATCCATTTAGACATAATCTCCCTATTCACAACCACATTTCTTTCTAGCAACTGGTTGACTTTTGGGAGAGAACTGCAATTTTAAGGTGTGTCAGTAAAGTAAGGAAAAAGAAGAGAGGAAAGTATTGTCAGAATATTGGGGAACCTCTAAAGCAAAATGTAGCTCTGTCTAATTTAATAGCTGAACAAGGAGGATGAAATGGCAGTAATTCTCCAGATCATAAGTCCATACCCTCAGAAGAGAAATCTCAGCACTTATTACTAGCATATGGAAACTCTTCCAGAGAAAAGAACCAGGTGAACAAAACTACCCATTTTATAGGAATTAAGTCAGTAATATGTACTCACCTGATGGGACCACAACAAATACCATCATCAAGATAAGTTTTTGCCACTAATGTAAACTGATTGTTTTTCTAGATAGGAAAATCTATACATAATGAATTTAGAGTGTATCTATATTGGCTGTATTGAAGAGCCTTCTGGAGATCAAGAAACTGAGAAGGTAACTCAGTCACCATTATTCTAAGAAAATAGTGTTTCCTTGACATCGCAGCCTCAGGAATGGTGTTTTTCTGCCTTTGCCCAGAATCATGTCACGAAAGAGGAAAATAATTTTGACTGATTATAGTTATGCAAAATTTCATTAGCAATAGTGCTACCAGTACATCATCATAACCTGTAAACTCAATTCTAATATTTTAAACATAAAATAAACAAGGATACATAAAAAAAGAATAAACAGGCTAAAATTTGCAAATGGAGAGAAAACACAGCTGTAGTACTTGGCAGCTGAAAAAGTTGTTCAGGGACTAGCAAATTTAGACCTTGAATATATATGCACACACATACACACACACACACACATATCTTGAGACCATGTTATTCTTTCTGCCTATATTTTTGAAACATTAAATAGTAAAATCATGAATGTTCACTGTGATTTTACCAATGGGAAGACAGAGAGCAATTGGTTTCCCAGGATCAGTACCAACTTTGTCAGCAAGTTAGTGCTGTGCATGTCTGTAGCACAAGGTGATGATTGTATGTATTTTTAAAGTTTTTTATTATTTTTTTTTTTCCTCTGTTCAACTTTATTTTTGTTTCTCTAACAAGAGAGATCAAAAAGATGTAGCTAGTGACCTTGTGGAAGCAGCTCTCTCCTATTTTATAGTCCTGCTTGAGTGGGGTTTTCAGTTGAGCTGCTTTTCAATTATAACGAAAAGAAAGGAATAAGTAATGTGAGTTTGTTCCCCTTTCCATCCAACCAAATAATTCATGTGTTTGTTTTACCTACGTTAGTACATATTAAAACACATTCCCATTCCCTAAGCCTCTGGATGTGTTTACATCTTTAGAACATAATTAAACTTCAAAAATTCATAACTGTCTGTCCAGATTTGACACTGTAAGAAGAAAATCATTAGATTAATAATTTCCAGCAAGCATATTGGAGAAGGAAGCTGACCTGAGCATGGACAGCTGTCTCTTTGTTGCAATTTAATCCCAGCCAGCAACTAAGCACCACGCAGTCACTCACTCATTCCCCCCTGGTGGGATTGGGGAAAGAATCAGAAGAGTAAAAATGAAAAAAACCTGTGAGTTGAGACAAAGACAGTTTAATAGGTACAGAAAAAGCTGCCCACATGAGCAAAGCAGAACAAGGAATTCATTCACTGCTTCCCATGGCAGGCAGGTGTTCAGCCATCTCCAGGAAAGCAGGGCTCCATCATGTGTAACGGTGACTTGGGAAGACAAACATCATCACTCTGTGTCCTCCTTTCCTTCTTTTTTTCCCCAGCTTTATATGCTGAGCATGACATCATATGGTCTGGAATATCCCTTTGGTCAGTTGGGGTCACCTGTCCCAGCTGTGCCCCCTCCCAACTTCCTGTGCACCCTTAACCTCCTCGCTGGTGGGGCAGATTGAGAAGCAGAAAAGTCCTCGACTCTGTGTAAGCACTGCTCAGCAGTAATGAAAACACCCCTCTGTTATCAGCACCATTTTCAGCACAAATCCAAAACATAGCCCTATTGCAGCTACTATGAAGAAGAATAACTCTATCCCTGCCAAAATCAGCACAATGTTCAAGTCCAGTGGCTCAGCAGGGAGTGTGTAGGGCAGGGAGGAAGATATAAGGGGTGACAAAAATGACCTTTGGTGATTTGGGGTTTCTAGACACGATTGCTAACTTTGCATGTCTCAGTTTTTGGATGTTCACTGGACACTTGAGAATGGTCTGATTTGTAGAGACTATGTGGGAGGCGTTCTTTGAAAATCAAAATCCTTTAATGTACTGCAAAACAGCTACTCTGAAATGGAATTACTTGTTGTGGTTTACAGAAAATTAGAACTACACTTTTGTAAGAATTTTTAGGAATTTTGCTTGGTGTTTTTTGTTTTTTCTTTGTTGTTGTTTTTTTTTTTAAATGCCTCTCATTTCTCTCCGGCATTTCTTGAATGAAGAATTGATTAATTTATGAAGATGCTGAAATTGAGTAAATAAAAAATATTATATAGAGATATCTAAAAAATGTGTATGTACTGTATAGCAATGCGAGCTGTCATTTTAAAGTAGTGTGCCACACAGGAAAGGGAATAAAATTAAACCCATTCCCCATTACCTTAATGGCTGTTTTGGAGAACATGTATCACACTTCTACTCTTGGTTTCTCATTTTTTTTAATCTTTCTTTTCCCCTTTTTGTTTATTCAATTTTTTCTCTCTTCCTTTTATGTATCATGTTATTCCTTCTTTTAATTTCCTGCCTTCCTCGCTTTTCTTCAGTAAAGCTTTGTTTTTCTTTTCCCAGCTCTCTGAATTTATTTCCTGCTCCACCAAAGGCTCTCAGGCTGTGTTCCTGTGTGTCCCGCCTACATCCCCTGACTCATGCTATCCCTCTGCTGTTTTACATTCTTAATTCTTCATTTTCTTCTTTTCTTCCTCTATAATCTTCATACTATTTTCTTTTCCCTCTTTTCATTTATGAATTAAAACACACATTAATAATTTCTTAATCACAAACAGCTGTTCCTGGCTTCTGCTCTTGGGCTCAGCAATGGACTTTTTGGGGGAAACCTCTAGTCTGCTCTGTCAGGATGGTTCCTCTTTGGTGCATGTCCATCTCATGCCATGCCTCCTCTCTGTCTGTATCGATGTCCTCCTCTGGCACGGTAAGGGACAGTGTGACCTAGGGAACTGCACAAGCTGTGGCATGTGATCCACATCCCCCATTACATGGTGCAACAGCAAGGTCCCTTGGCCCCTCTGGTAAAACCATGTTTACTCTTCTCCTGCAGAGGAGGTGGAATAGGAGCTAGGGGCGTTGTTCCATTCCTTTCCCTGTCTGATTTGTAGCTTCAGGTCATGTTTGTTGTGATTAAAACACAGGCAGCAGTCAGCTATTGAGACCGAGCTATGCCTATGGCTACAGTGGGCACTGAAAGGCACAAGTTCCAGCAACTGAATGCCCTGCTAAATCCCATAGGCTTTTTCCTTTCCTATTCAGAGGTCTCCCTCTCCTAGGGAAGAGCAGTTCAATGTTTAGGACACTAGCCTGGAATTTAGAACTGCTTTCAAGTCTCTCTGTGCCACAGATGTGTTGTCTAAGTGTAGCTACTTAAGTCCTCTTTTCTTCAATTTCTTCTCAGTAAAATCTTTCTTTACCTTCTAAGGGCACCCTCAAGGGTGAGGATGAGATTTTCTACAGACTAGGGATAAAGTACTTAATCGCCACTGTAACAAGAACATGTACAGACATGGTCTAGTTAGATCTGGTCATAGAAAAATCTTACCTTAGCTTTCTGCAGGTCAAGTATTCTGATATGAAACTCTTTACTGGTTAATACAGGCCCCTTTCCCCCCTCTCTAGCATTCTTATAAGAAATCATGCAAACACAGGCTGTCCATCATTATATGAAACAAAGCCAACCTTGGGAATATGAGATATGATAAATATATGGAATATGTTTGTTGCTCAGCTGACTTTGTGTTCAACAGTTTGTTTAATTTGGATTCTTGATGGGTTTTATCCATATTGATTGGTATGAGATTCCAGCAAAAAGGTGTGAAATGGTCAGAGAAGGCCAATGTGTGATGGTTATCTGGGATTGTAAAGGAGGACGTAGCCAAACTCATGAGAAAAAGGGGCTCAGCAAGAAAGTTCCTCTGAGAACTGTTTGACATTGAAGAGGGAGAGAGGCAAAAAGCAGGGAATCTCTTCTGGGACCTCATTCAGCCCTTGCTCTGAATGATATAAAAATATCTTGACTGTACCACAAAATACATGCAGTATTATTTATTTTTAACAATCAGATCTGTCTTAGGGAAAAAAAAGTACTTGGTTTACATAATTTAAATCAAATCATGGTTGAAGTAACTTACTGTTTTATTAATGGCATGTAATTAACTGGCAATAACTGAACTATACATTCAGGGTCAGCATCAGCCTTACAACAAATAAACCACAAAAACAGATACTTCCAAAATATTAATAGACACCCATACATTTCTAAACATCCTTCTGAAGTAATCCTAAAAAATCCTAAACTAATTCTCCCCTCACCCTGCACAGTTTTACATGTACTCCCTCCCTGCCAACACATCCACACTCAGGACCCGTGGGTTGCAAGGACACAGCTCCTTTCCCCTGGGAGTTCCCCCACTTGCACACACCTCTTTATGGGGATGTGTGTCTGTGCTCCTCGCTACAATCTCCCAGTCCCCCCTGTGAAAAAAGCACCCTGCAAGTTAATATATACCCACTGAGGTTTGGGATCCTACAGGTTGTACTCAGTACTGTCAGTCCACTGTCTGGCTGCTGACCATGTGGGGCGGATGGGGAGGCTGCTCTGTAAGGCCTAGGCAGAGGGAACCATCTGTGCCAGACCAGGCTTTGGCTGCTTCTCTGTTTCCACTCCAGGATTTTTCTCCCATGTTACAGATATTCCTGTTTCCCATTTATTTCTTTTCAAGTTGATTCCTTCTTTGTATCAAAAGTCAGTGTAATTCCCAGGTCGCTTTTTAATCTGGCTAATGGCCATCTTCCTTTTTAACCCCTTTCTCAGTAGCTACAAGATTAGGTGCAAAGAATCTACATCAGAATATTGTTCCACCCCTGCTGACTAACTTTACTAATAAATAGAATTAAATAGCTTGGTTAGTACCTCTGTAGTTTGTCATATCATCTTGCTCTGAGCTAGCTTCTGAGACTGCTACATTATTCTGTGTAACTAAACCAATATAGAAAACTGCAAGCGAAGAAGCAAAAATGAAAAAAAAATGACCCATGAGGCATGTCTGTGAGTAAGGGCTAAAAGCACCTTGGCTGTCTGGGGAAAGCCTGCAGCGTTGCTCTCTAGTTTGTAAGGAAAGCCAGCCTGAGCTTTTGCAGATGAGGTCTGTATTGAATCTTACTGTAGCTTTTCAGCTGTGCAACCCATTCCCTTGCTAGAAATCTCTGTCTCTCTGGAAGACTTGCTAGAAGAGGACATGTGCTGGCATTTCAGTCCCTCCAGTTCATAGTATAGCATCTTAATTCAAACTCTCCTTCCCAGCAGAGAGGCTGTCTTAAAGGCAAATAAGGAACAGGGCAATCTTAATTACCATCAGTTAGAGGCTGAAGATGAAAATATTTGTGGGAAGAGGTTTGAATGAAAAACTAGGAGCCACGCTCCTTAAAAGACACGGAGAAGACTTATCAGACCTTTTTTACCAAAACTCTAACTTGTCATTAGTGAAGTGTAGCATTAATTAAGCTTGAGTAAATATATGAACTTCTGATTATTTCAAATATTTCTAAAAGCTAGGTTCTAATTGATGCTAAACAAACATCCTTAATTTTCAAATGTCTACTGATCTATGTTGCTTATCTTCAAAAGAAGGAACTGCAAGGCCTTACCCCTGAATAGGATTCCTCCCTGATAAAAAGTGTCTGTTAAAGAACCCAACTGAACTTTCCAGAAAATAGGCAATTGTTACATATGGAGAATAATTAAAGTCCATCCAAACAAAGAGAATAAATGCTCAGGTAGGCCAGAAAGAGAGCAGAATTCAGAACCGTTAGTAGTTCCATAGCTTCCCTGTATTGGTGGCAATAGGAATAACAAGCAAAAAATTGAGAATTTGAAAAAAAATAAAACATCAGAGTGAGGTGAAAGCGTTGCAGAGAAAAAACCCCCAAAACAATACAGCCATTCTTTGTAGTTCTCTTTGTTCTCTTAGAGAAGTGGAACGGGGAAACACGGAAAGTGTTTTGGCTGAGAAAAGATGAGTTGATTTGTATAACGAGAGAAGCTATACTTGAAAAAGATTTTAAAAGATAGAGCTTTCTGTACATACATAGCAGAAAAGGCTCCTTGCCCTGGAACTCAGTGACAGTATAAGTGAATTGGCAGAGGAAAGTTACATACTGAATCCTACAAAACAAGGTAAACGTAGGAGACTGAAGAGATCCCCAAGAGAGAGGTATGGATAAAGATGTTGAGGGTACCCAGTGAGTGGAGGGGAAACTAGGTGCTTTCTGAACTGAATTCAGCAGTTCACTGAAGTCTGAAATGTCAGAAGTTGCCACTCAAAAAGGGAAACTGGGGCTGCTGAGATAATATCTAGTCATCCTTGAAAGGAAGAGGGCTGGCCAACCAAAGGAAGGAAGACATATGTTTGAATTGGATCAACCATGCAACCAGCAGCACAGGGAGGCAGCAAATGTTGACAAATTCCATATGTTCAGCTTCTCAGGTGATGAAAATTATAAATGTTCATCCCAATATCTGGACAGGAGTGACAGCTGATGGATTTCTAAATGCTTTTGAGAGCAGTGAATTAAGCTGATTTTGAAGAGACTGCTGGCATTCTTCCATGTTCTTTTCCATATCACTCACAATTGTTTAAGCAAACTCATGGATTAAACGGAGACTATCTAGAAATTAAATAAATAATTGTCCTAGTGGCAGATTAATGGCTGGCTATGTGGTAGGGAAATGAGATTCCCTAATCTGGAAAGAATCCACAGATCCGGAGTGTGGACAGTTTATGTAACACAGATCAGTCCTAATTTTATTTAAGGTGTGTTACAACAGTGAAATTAAGTAATGTTGGATAACTTGAAAATTTTAACTGACAAGAAATTTCAGTAGCTCATTATGGAAGTTAGCTATTTCATTGGAAATAACAGAGGAAACCTCAAGGAAAAAATATTAAAAGTCTACTTTTTTTAACTTTTCCTTAAAACAGGACTGGTTTGTAGTCAACTCGGTTTCTTTCATATTAAAGCATCTATTGCCATACATGTATGCACAAGTACAAACATATATGTATAAATGATACCTTAAAAAGCATTTGTATCTTAATGTGGGAACTTCTTAGGTAGAGAGCGAGCTGATTTTTCTACACCAGAACATGCTGTTTTGGCGTAGAAAAATATATCAGGCAAATACCAGCATTCAGACAAGCAGTTTTACTACAAGAGTTTGGCTGCTTTGCTGCCATAATGACCAGAGGTAGCTGATCAGCTCTGCAGCAGATCCCCCACCTTTTCATCAGAGATTAACAAAGGGATTGACTGATACGCTGATTTCTAATGGGGATGGGGGAAACGACTCATGTCTATTAGCTCCACAGGGCATTTCTGGTTTTATAGACTGGTTCGAAGGCATGGAAGTATCCCACATAATAGCACATTAGTATGGCACAGTGCACAAGCTAATGAACCTTGCCTCTTGGGGGAATCATTAGGCTGAGGGCAGTGTTATTTTGACATGAGTACTTTGCTCCCAGTGTCATAGTTAACTCAATGATGCTAGCTTGGTGGGAGGGGGCAAAGTCTCTGAACCATCCTGTATTATTATGTGGTGTGGACTGTCTTGCAGTACCTCTAGTCCTGCTACGTAGGTAATCTAAATTAGGTTAAATTAAATTTATACCAAATTATATTAAATTAGATTGCTTCTGAAATTGTCTGTTGGATCCAGTTTCTAGTCAAGTCAATGGGTCGTTCCATGGACTTGATCAGCCTTCAAACATTTCCATGTAAGAGTAAAAACGAAGTGGTGGAGGGAGGAGAAGGAAATGTAGACCAGCCCATGGCTTGGCACACTAGGAAATTTAGACAGATATTGCAATAAGACCACGCTGTCTTATCTTCAAAGGCAAAACAGAGACAAGGCTTGGTTACGACAGTCTATGCAGAGAGAGCTGCAGGGCTGGTTAGATGATGAGAGACTGATTTTCAGGAAGAAAGATATACCAGCTGACAAGAACACAGAATCATTTTAGAGAGTAGTGCATAATGTGCTAGGTTTTTTTTCACACATTTCCCTCTAGCTGTACGGAGACAGGAAGGACGTCCTGGGGAAAAGGGTGTTAGCTTTAGTTCTCAAGAGATCCCACCTGAATTTCTTGTTCTGCCACAAATTTTTTGTGAAAACTTGTGCAAATCACTTAGTCTTAAATCCACAAATGTTATTTAGGTTTTGCAGTGCCACTTTCAGCCTCTTGCTTCCATTGATTCCCAAGTCACAATATTTTCATGTCAGAAATTGCCCAGCACCCACTGATAAGTGCAGTATCTAAGCATCCTTATGCATCAGCCCCTCAGTTTTCTTTTTCAATTCCCCTTCAGTAAGAGAGGAAAAGAAATGCTGAGAATTGCAGCTGTTGTTCAGACTAGCTTTAAACACAGGGGTTTTGGAGAATGATTGCAATGCCCTGGTTTTTTGCTGAGGGAGGGGTTACAGGGTACAAGTTTTTTTTCAGCTTCTGTGGGCCCTGTGTTGCAAGGGCAACACTGTTGGGGTGCAGTGATGATAAGTGTATGTAAAGTGTGTGAGACCCCATAGGTAGCAAAGGTAAGCAGCTGCCTAGTCTTATCCACTTAAGAGTAACAAAGACAAAGAGACTGTAAAGGCCCAGTTCTGGTAACTGAATTTCTTGGTGTTGCCATCAAGGATATGTCTGTATTGCACAGCACAGTGCCATATAGCCTGCATACCTGGATTACCTCATTCTGAACAGAGCCAGCTGTTTCAGCATATGTTGCGCGAAAGGGGTGGTAAAGCAATTTAGAAGGAAATAAGCTCCCTTGCATTTCATCTCAGCCTCACATAACTGGAGGAACTGGTGGCGGTTAGGCTTAGATCCTGAGTGATGCCCACTTGAGCACTACGGGTCTGACAACGGCAGACTCACTTGATAGCGCGTTGCATTCCCGTACCCATGATTTATGGATTCACACAGCTAAACCTGCAGCATTTAGCGGCATCCCGCTGAGCACGGGTCAGTTGGGGTGGTTGGTTACGGACAGACACAGTTTGATGTGACACTACAAGCCCGGACACGCCAGTGCTGGGTTTGCTCAATAGTGTCTTGCACCTGCCATCCAGGCACAACCTCATCAGGTGACAGCACAGTAAGAAATAGTGCAGCAAGTCTATAAGCAAATAAAAGCACTTTAATAGAGGAACAGGATTAACACAGATTCATATAGATTGCCAGTGATAAACTACTGTCTGCAGAAATAAATGCTTGTACTACGGTTACAAATTACTGAAAGCTATTAATTGTTAAAAGGGGACAAGTTACTAAAAAGCACTAAGTTGATAAAATAATTCTCTAGAGATTTTATAAGTTTCCGAGGAAGATCCTTGGCTAAGTCTAAGTCTTACCCAGAGGCATCCCAATGGCAGGGAAGAGATGCTCAGCCCATTGGCTGATCCCAGGGGTCAGAGGTCTGCGATAGTCATCCCTGACTGGTCTGCGATGATGTCTTCCCTGACCGTAGTGATATCTTCCCTGACTTGTCAGTGACAGTATCTTCCCTGACCATGATGGTGTCTTCCCTAATTATCTCCTTTCTTTGGGCTATTTTTATAATATTTTTTACCTGCAAGGTGGAGCTTGAGTGACTCTAATCATACCTTTACGGTGACTGGCAAAAGACACTTCCATTCCCCTTTTATGGTAGAAGTTACCAAAACCTGGAGCGCATGCTCAGTAAGGGGGAAGGAGGGGTGTCAGTGGTCTGGAGTAATGTTTTTGTCCATTTTTTTTAGTCATAATTCAAGGTCCACACAAAGGGGGGGCGTATTTGTCTAAGGGGTGCCAGGTGTTAACCCAGGGTCACTTGTAGACAACACATCAAGTCTTGTGCCATGCTGCAATCAAAATGAAAGTTGGAAGAACAAGTCTCCACTGTCTCCCCTCTCTTGTTTTTCCTTGATAAGCAGCAGGCCTAGTAGGGAGGTAGCCTTGGAGAAGATTCTTTGCATGCCAGCTCTATTTTTCCTCTGGGATCTTCTTCAATATTATACGTTTCCCTTAGTGTGTGGACACAGCCATTTTCTGATTTTTAGTTACCCCCAGTAATTACTCCACAGCATACTAACAAGCCTTGTTGTGAGTCCTACACTGATGAAGCTACAGAGGGTTTTAGAGCTGGTTTGACCCACTGAAAACCAACCTTGGGATCTCTGTAAGATCCAGTATATATGGAGATGCTTAGAAATAAGTGTGATGTGCAGGTCAGCATCAGACTTTATCTCAGCAGATTCCTGATAACTGAAGGCAACGTTTCATTACTTTGAAACAATTATATTTTGTTTGGCCAACTGGTCTCTAAACCCTCATTATAAGGCTCCTATATCTACTAAAGGGTTGAGGAACTGCTTTTTAAATAGAGGCAGACAGGTCCTTGGCTGTGTAAATCACTGCAGCTCCCTTTAAATCAATGAAGCTGTTCCAGTATACTCAAGGCGAGGATCTGACTCAAAGAGTAATGTAAGAGAGGTGACACGACGAATGAGGTTTTTCTAAAGCTTTCAACATTAGTCTGACTCTGTGCCCATTTCCTTTGAAAGGAAAAGTCTTATTAACTTCAGAGGGAACAGAGCAATGCCAAGGGTGAAAACTGTTTGAGAAATTCCATCCCTCAGGCCAAGAGCACCTCAGATTGCTCTCTGGTGAGAGATGACTGACTGTGAAAGTTCAAAAGTTTGGTAGGGTCCTTCTTGGTCAGCAGTGACAAAGCTGAAAAATTCCATACCACTCAAAAATCAGAAGAGGAAAGCCAAAACAAACTGCTCGACCAAAAAATAGCGTATTTCCACTACATTCCCAAGTGCTGAAACAAACAAGCTACAAAACCTCAGATTCTCCCAGGAGTCTAAGATATCAGTGTCTAACCGATCCCAGGGGAGCTTTTTTGGGTATCTGATTCCATGAGGATTTCAGGAGGTGTTTAGGGCCAAGCTGTTCCGTGTTGAAGCCAAGGTTGCTATATGCCTAGAAGCATGTGTTACAGGAGTAGCAGGACCGAGGGCTCATTTTTGAGGTGAGGTGGGGTGGTGTCAATACACACTGAAATGCTCGGTACCTTTGCTCATCTATAGGGGAATTTGGAAGCTTTCTAGTGTTCATTTAATTGACCTTTACTGTCCTTGCTGTATTGGACCCAAGCTCCAACAGATGTCAGTAGAAAATAAATAACTCAAAGAATTTAATCAAAGAAAAAATGTCAAGCAAAGGGGTATGAGCAGACAGACATACAAAAAGATAAGCATCCCTTCTCTCAGAAGACCTTTTGTGTAATGATATTAAATGATATTAAAAAAAAAAGGAAAAAAAAAAAGGAAATTTAAGTGCATACATTAACCTCTAAAGGAGTAGGGAATGAGTTAATGTAACTGGAGAAGACAGGTGTCAGGATAATTTTTTAAGTGCTTTTTCTGCTAATAGTACTGAGCCCAAAACAGCACAAATGTATTAATGTAACTTGATCAAGCTGATTATGTAACAGCATTAAGATGTTTTCTTATCTGCTGGCCTCATCATCATTCATTTGCAGAATGTTCCAACCAAATACACTATATATCAGCAGTTATGTTCTACACACAGTAAAATTATCACATTGCGTGTTTGCATAGATATATGTATATATATTAGCTCATGAGGGTAGGAAACTTTCCATCATTCTCTTGCTTTGTAAGTGCTTTCATTCTTCCTCTGTTTCACATAGGAATTGTTTCAGATATTTGTGGATGTGCTCTTGGACTATTGTAGTTTTGACTCAAGCAGATATGGTTAACTCAGCAACAAGTAGATTCTTGACAAGAACACAAAGATATCCTCAGTTACTTACCTCAGTTGGCTTTAAGGGGACTTTCTGAAAGTGTGAGGGTTCATTTTTCTGAATACAGGTCTCAAAATGTAGATCTTGGATATTCCTGACCCATGGTTCACAGGCAACATACTGTCTATAGAGCCTTCTCCATTATGCACTACCTTAGGGAATAAAAATGTTAAAAGTGAAGCTGGCCAGCAGAGAAAAATACAATATTGTCTGCAAAATGTTTCTGTGTTATGGCTAGCGGTCCAGAAATGGAAATAGTATCTATGTGGAAGTGGGCTAACGCAGGACGTAATTTTTAGCTCGTACTGTGCAAGCAGCTCGGCAGCTCTCTGGGATTTTCTGTGACACAGACAATCATGCTGAAACAGACAGACTTTCAGGAGGCCATACTTAAATGCTGTAATTTAGGGGAGCATACTGTGCATGTTATGTTTTACAGAAAGCAGATGAATTTCTGCTTTCAACAGTACAATCTCACTCAGATTACTGTTTGGAGCTTTAAGTGGTGCCTCTATATATCATTTTTGATAACTTCTCAGTTTGCATCAATAATGAAATCTTGAAAGGGAAGAGAAAAAGGAAACATCTTTGAAAAGTTAGGAAATAAACAGAAAGTACTGTTTTCTGTAGGAAACTTTTAATGTTAGCATTCATATCGGAACACATGCAGTGCCAGTTCTTTGTAATTATCAAAAAATAGAAACGGTAGGCATGGGGGAAAAATATGGAGTTGAAAGTACACATGATGAGAGACATAATGTCTAAATTATTATTATTTTTGTAATTTCCTCTGTAATTTCACAGAGGAGAGCATATTTTTCACCACTTTTTAAAACTTTCACTAATTGTTTTGTTTGCTTTGTTCAGATACTGGAGAAGTTTGGTAATCCTAATACCACTGCAAGGCCCACAAACAGTAGCCCCAAAATGGAAGCAGCTTATTATGAGATGTTATCTTCACACCAAGGGACATTTCAGGGAAGTAAATAGCAGTTTGTGGAATAGAGCAATTGAAAATATGCAAGTACACTCAGCAAGCAGATGGTAGTTAGAATGAGCTGGATTCCTTTTTCATAGCTCTAGCTCAAAATATTTGATTCAAAAGTTCACTTTGCAGTTTTTTCTCCCTTAATCCCTTTGTAAACTAAAGTGGTCTTGTAGGTTATCTGTCGCCTCAGCTTGAACATAGGTTTTCATTTCTGGAGTATGATCTTACTTGCAATTAGACCATATAAAATACCAGATACACTGTTCTAGTTAAAAAAACCCAAAACAAAACAACAAACAAAACCAAAGCCAACAAAAAACCACCACCCAATTCTGCACTCAGCAGTCTTCAGATTCAGAAAATTATACTCTAAACTCAAATAAGCCCATGAGGTGTTTCTGCAAGAAATTATAAAAGGTAATGATATGCCTGGTTATGATTAACCACACTTGTTCAGGGAAGGCTATTTTTATGATAAATATGGAAAGATTTCAAACACCATTACAGATTTAAAAGGATTATTCCCAGTGGAAGACAAATCCAGTAAAAACCAGCCAGAAATTTGTAAATTTTCATTCCCTTTCCTTTATCCTATTGCATTAAAGGAACAGAAGTCTATCTATGGTCAATAATTAACATATGCCTGAGTTATGGAGGGACTGGAAGCTAAAGATAAGGGCATTTGTGGTGTGTATTGACTTGGGACAGAAGACTTGTACCTTGCTTTCTTATTTTTAAAGATAATCACTAAGATAGCCAAGATTGCAAAATTAGGAAGTATATGGAAAGGCTGAAATAATGTCCTTGATTGAAAGGAGTGAATACAGGTCCCAGTTGGGCAGAGTGTCTGTATCCATGTGTAGTTATGTGCTATATGCAAGTTTTTATTTCTGTATCAGAGAGGCATTGAAGGGACACCAATTGTCCTGGCATGGTGGAGAGAAAACAGTTCAGGTACATGCCTTGTCTCTTTGGTGAAATTGAGAAATACTTTTAACTGAAGCTTGTTACACATCTTATGGCCATTAACATGGGGTATGGTTTTGCCTGTGAATGCTGAATGTGCTGTTTGTGTGCCTTGTCTCTACTTGGTCCTGTCATAGTGCTACTAATGTCATCTTCAAAGCCAAACTGCCCATCCCTCAAACCCAGACCAGACCAGTCAGTCAGGAGAGCACCTAACCCAGGATGTGCACAGAGGCCCCTGACCCTGCCAGCCTTTCCAGGAACTGCTCTGGGCACCCCCCACTCTCATGGTGACTCCCTTCTCATGACCATCCTAAGCAAAGCTGCCATAGTGGGTCAATATATATGTCCCGGAGATGGCAGCTACTCTCTGTCACACCACGTCCCCGTGCTCCAGTTTGCTCACGTGTAGCATGCCCTTGACACAATGCCGCAGCCCAAGTACATCACCTAAATCCTCTTGCTCAGTGGGCTGACTGTGCTAATCCCACTAGCTGCAAGCTGATCCTTTATCTTCTTTTCTGATAATTTCAAGGCCTGGTGTGCTGGGTTTGCTCTTGCACTGGAAGAGCTATGTCTGTGGCAAACAGATTCTGAGGTATGAGCCCACCATTAAGTGTGCTGAATCAGTGGCCTTTCAGACCCGCTCAGCCCTGGTACCTGTGCCTGTGCCCATCCTTAGTTATTCACAGAGAGCATCCATCTCAGCCAAGGACAAAGCTGGCCAGTTGCTAAGTCCAGGGTTGTCATGAGGCACTTGCATGGCTTACAACCAGATGCAATGCCAACCATCAAGCACTGCACCTCTTGCTAGCCAGTACCATGTATGTGCATTCAGCAGGCAAGGTTTTTGTACATCAGCCATAACTAAAAGTTGCTTGAGTCCACTTTCCTCTCTGACTCTTCCTCATCCATCCCACTATTTATTCTAATTTTCATTGGAAGCTGTATTATACCATTTTGAACAGGTAATGGTAGTGCCCACATCCTATATGTACAAGCACACAGGCAGAGAGCAATCCAAGAAAGGTAATATTTCAATTAGGAAAATATGAGCGGAAGGAAGAGAGGGAAAGAAAGAAACAGGGGGTGGAAGAAGAAGGGAGAGAGGAAAAGAAAGGCAGGCAGAGAGAGATAAAGAGGAAGAGAGAAAGGGAGAAAACATGAGAGAGATAAATGCCATGACATGTACAAAAGCCCAAGGGTTTCTAGGGGGACTTAATGGGCCAGTACTGCAGGTGATAAAATATCACTTGGGCAGAGAATGTATTTATGGACAAAATTATTTTCTCATTGTTGGTACCCATCACTAGAGAAAAGATATTTTAAAGAGTGTTTATGCTCTCACTCTTCTGTGCAGGTTTGTTTGATTCTTTGGGTTTTTTTTTTACTTTTCAGGAAAAGATACACCCTCCAGTTAGTTCATCTGCCTTGTGTTTTTTAATAGCCAGGTCTCCCAGGTTGGACTGCAGTACCCAAGTTGCAATATGGTGTCCGTTTTGGAGACTCTTCATGGTAGTCACATAGCTTCACCATAGAATTAGCTTCTGATTAGAAACAAAGAGTGAACTGTCTTTATGTACACTAAGATATGACAACAGTACTCCAGAATTAAAATAACTGTTTGTTGTTAAAATACAAGCTTTCTGGTTTTCTAGTGTGCTTTAAAATGCAAGTTCTGATTATAAAGAAAGGAAATAATTCACTTACAATTTTTTTTCTTTTTTTTTTTTTTTTTTTGAAACAACAACTTTTCTGGCATGGAAGAATTTCAGAGGAAAATTTTTACTAACTGTGATTGGCACAACTCTGTTGTCTTTTATTGATAATTCTTGTTACAGAAGCAGACCAGAGGCTCAGAAATTTTTTTTCCTAGATTGAGATGTAGACAAATACATCAATTGAATATTCCAATATAATTCTGTTTTCTGTGGCTGTCAAAACTGCATCAGTTAGATTTAGTATTTTTCTACTGATGGGCTCATAGGATGCAAACATACACATGCCAATTAAGGATACATTATTTAAAACTGGAATTAGCAGTATGCAGTCAGAGCCACAAAAATAGGATACTTATCAGAAACCATGCTTGTATCTCACATGATCTGGGAGAAGCAAATGTGGAAATATATCTTCATAAAAAATTCACACAGTCACAAATTGTGCCATCTATTTCTGTACACTGCATTTTTGTTACCCCTGTAGAAAGAAGGTCTTATATTTAAAGTAATTGTTGTTGGTTTTTCAGAAGACATAAAGTATTCATCTTCTCCCCTCTCCTGCTGCCTTTTAGAAGTAGTCAAAGAACTGAAATTAATTAAGTTCTGACCTCATGTCAGCATTGTATATCATAATTAATGGAAAACAACATCCTTAAGGTCTAAGATCTGCACAATTAAAGCCAGAAATCTGAAAAAGATGAGATTAAAAAGAGAGTGTTGGGAGAGAGAGTCTTTAAAAGTTGAATTCCCCTGCAAGGGGAGATACAGTCACTGAAAAGTTCACCTAACGTACCCAGATGCATTTACATAAATCCCTTTGTTCTTCTGTGCAATTACCTTTCCATTTGTCTCCATGGAGTTTCCTGTCTCTGAACCTTGTGTGCTTTTCTCATTTATTTCACACTTACATGTTGCATCCCAGATTCTCTCAAAAACAAAGATCGGTTTGGATAACAGAGGTTATCAAGATACATCCTTGATCCAGCCCTGGTGTATGCAAAACAGCCTTTCTTTATCTTATAGAGGCTGTTATTGGCTCTCAAGAAAAAGCATACGCCAGTCAGTACATGGTCTTCTCTGCCTTACCTTCCTAAAAACCCTGATACGTCAAGATCTACTAGCATGAGAGCTGATTTCACTGCATTTTTGCTGATTTGAGAGATCCATTAGGCTGGTAAGGCTGGAAAGATAAGAGTCTGCATTTTGCTACTCATTGACTCACACCACGGTTGTTCATTCTTATACTCTAAACTCCAAGAAATTGAGCCTTTGTTTCTTTTACTTTGCAAGTCTGCTAATTTCCAAACTTGTTTTTGTCTTTAATACCACTCTGCTGATCTCTTAATCTCTAATTATTTGATATAATTTTTGGTTTGCATAGCTCAAAAAGTAATGAGGTACTCTAGTTTCAAAAATCAGGATAATATTTTTTGTTTGAAAATACATTATTCCTCCTTTTTTTTCACTTCCACTTTATCCTTGAAAATAAGTTGACGAAAAATGATATATTAAAAATATAAGATTGACTATTTTGTTTTTCAGTTTTATCACAAAAGGGGAAAAAAGAAAAAAATAATTAAAGCAAGCCTTGATTTTCCTTTAAGAACAGTTAATTCAAAAACCTGATTTAAAGTATTTTGATGTCTTCATTGTTTTTTATTATTCCTCTGGGCTCATCTTTAATAGTCCTTGGTACAGTTTATCTTTCTACCAATTTTAGTCAAAATCCCAGTTGTTCTCCCCAAATGGTGCTTGAGGCATCATCTTTATTTTTATTGTTTCTTTCTATTGTCTTTACTGTGATTTTGACTTCTTTTTGGCCAACAGCACCTTTCTTCCATGGTTCTTTATATTAATAAATTATTTCCTTGCTGTTGAGTCCTCTTCCTCCATGCTATCTTTCTATTTGAATTCCTGAGTCCTACTGGTATATTCTTAAATGGATACTTGGTCACTTATGAATATATTACCTCAAGGTGGTTCTTTTCAAAAGATGTTTAATGGGAGATGACAAGAACTCATAATTTACAGAAGTCACAACCTAGGTGCACATTTCAGTCACCTGTATTTTAAAAACTCTGTCTGACAGCTTGTCTTTTAATTGAAATTGGGAATGATCTCATCTGCTTGTGTGCTATCCCTGTGTAGAAACTGGATAGCCTTTTGCATAGTCCTGGTGCAAAGGACTTTTGCAGGTTCTCATTTAGGATCATCCCTCCAGTTCACCTTTTCCTCCACTGATGCAAATTCCCTTAGCTTCCTGCCCATCGCAATCTTTCAAGCTCTTTTAGAGGCACTTTGGGTGTTACTGTCTTGTGTCCTCACACAAAGTCTAATGATAAAATTTTGATTCTGGTTTTCTTTCTCAAAGATCTTCTATAGTCTTCAGGATAGGTTTCTATTTGATTATTCTAATTATTTCCAACTGAATTGTTATCTTAACCTTTGTTTTGCCAATTGATAGGGTTAGCAAAAAGGACACAGACACCAACTTGAAAACGAAAACAAAACCAAAATGCACCTAATCATTACTACACAGGTTAACTGTAGTAATTAAGAAATATACATTACCAATTGCCCAAATACTTTACTATCATCCAGATCCATGATTCAGCTGGGGAGCTCCTTCCACAGTGAAGGATCGGAGAACCTTTCCCAGCAATTGTGAGGTCCTACTCAGTGCATCCACTCATAGGTGAGGTCTTCTTCTTCATTGTGAGAGGGTCCTGCTTTTATACAATCTAACAAACAAATTACATAGAGAGAAAGGCATGGTAACAACTGGTGGGTTGGCTTCACTTCACTCAGGCACATCCCAGATCTGGACAGGCTCTGGAGCTCAACCAGGAAACTCCTGTTTTGGTAGAATGTACCTGGCTTTGTAGAGGAAAAGTGTCACGGTCGTATTTCATGCTGATGTGATACAGGTTGGGAAGTTCACTCAAAAGTCAACCCTGGTTTGAGGCCTGTGGTTTAAGCCTTTGTATATCATCCTTGTCTAACAGAAGTGTAGGAACTTAAATAATGTTAGACTGCAGTTCTGAATATGTTATTCAGGAGGCCTCATCCAGTCCCTCTTCCTTGAAGAAATTTAAGATAATGCTCTTTC
>NW_010300151.1:0-4163 GCF_000700745.2 Antrostomus carolinensis | reverse complement strand
TCTTTCCCTTCAGTGCCCTATACAGCTTCCCTTGTCTATATATGTACTCTTCCTAACTTTTATATTCTCTCTCTGTTACGAAGCCTTTCTTAAATTTCTCTTCTCTGTTTTCTGAATTCTGATAATATGTAGTTTCACCCAACTCTGCATTCAAACCCTCATTTCTATTCTGCAAAGTTCACTAATGCTAATCCATTTCTGTAAAAACATATCTACTTGTTATGGGACTGATTTTGCTTCCCTCAGTAATTTTAAATAATGCTGTAAGTAGTTCCCACTGAAATCTGTAAAATTTCTCTCTAACATTCTCTCTCTGGCCCTTCTGTAATATCTTATACAGTATATGGTCATGCTGAAACAAAGTCGGTCTGCTAGCAGATTATTCTCTGGATTGGCCAAGGTGGTTTTGTTTCTGAATATTTTTTTTTTTTTCAGTAAAAGTTTATTCCTTGTGTCTTAAATGTCCCAAAGGACATTGTTCACACTTAAAAAAATACTGGTTAGTACCAGTGGGGCATAGCATTAATAGCAAAGAGATCAGGAAAAAGAAAGAAAAAAAAATAGTCCCATAAAATGTTACAATGAGGACACAGAAAAACTGTCAACTGTTTCAGTCAAAACCCGTACTGTTATTCTGGAGAGGTAGTCACAAGAATGAAGGCAGAGGAACAAGCTATTGAACTACTGGTTCACTTTAACTTGCCCCAGTCCTGTTTTTAAATAGAGTTACAGAGAAGGAAGCCTAGAGGTACAACGGCGTGGCAAATGTCAGCAGTCGTCTCACAGCTGTTTAGGGTTTCACTTTATTTTCAGCACGCTGCCAATTCTAGCTGACATTGCTGCTTTCTGTGAGGGAAAAGAAAAGCTGCTGGTTTTGTTATCCCTGTGGTACAAGCCACTAAAATAGGACTAGCTACAGCTTTTTTTGTTGTTCTGTTTAACAGAGGGCTTGGAAACAGAGTGTTTACAAAATATGTAGAAGACACTGAAATAGCATTTCTCTGGTTACTCTTATTAAAGTTGTCTTAGTGCTGAGATATATATATATATTTATTATTATTATTTTAATTTTTTTCCCCAGTGGGTTATTGAACAAGAGAATGATTTCCAAAACACCAAAGAGGGGTTTCTGGCTCATCCTTCCCTCTTTCCAGACATCTTAAGCGAGAGTGGAAAAGTGACAATAAACTTCCACTCTTCAGTTAGTCTCCCAGAAAGGACATGTGAAATCTGTATTCAGGATCATACAAATACAAAGGCAGTTAGGGATGCCCATCGTGGTGAAGGGGACAAGCTTTGGATCCAGTGTTTCAGGTCAGAAGGAACCATTTTATCATCTATCCAGGCATTCCATCTCAGTAACTATTGACTTTCACCTAAGTGCCCTTGTACTGAACTCAGGTGTAGGGCTGACTGGAATACAAGGAAAGTATCTAGTCCTGATCCACTGTTTTCTTTTGAAGTTTGCTTTGGTGGGTTGACCATACTTTTTTTTAAAAAAGGGTGATTTTTTTTTTCCCTCAATTTGTCTGGTTTCTCTTTCTGAATATTGTATCTGTGTCTTTCTTCACTTTAGTAATAAAGATGCTGTTTTAGCACCTTAGATTTTCTTCCCATGAAGTTATTTATATGCTGACATCAAGTCAGCTGTTAGTCTTTTCTTCTGATAAAGTAACAGACTGAACTTCCTAAGTCTGATATTGTAAAATATTTTCTCCAGTCTTGAAGTAATTTGTCTGACATTTCCCTACCCTCTCACCGGTGTTTATAATATATTTAAATCTCTCTATTAAAAATGTATGGGGTTTTCTAGTAGCACCATCATTAATGTTAACAGAGGTAAATAATTTCCCTGTATCCAGTTTCTATGGTTTAGCATCTAATGCATAAGAATTGTACTAGCATTTCTTACCCCAGTGTGGCATTCACCGTGGCTTATCCAATATAACTCAAAATTTTTTCTTAGTCACTGTGTTCCAGGATACAGCTCCAAGATACAGTGCTGATAGAACCTATATCTCTTCTCCCCAGATGTTTCTTCATTACTTCACTGCAGTAAGTGTATTTTGTTTGAATGGACTCAGGACACCAAGTAACTCAGTCTGTTCTGCCTCATTCGTCTGTCATCCTCATTACTTCTTTTTTGACATGTCCTCAAGTTTTACCAGGTCATTGGTTCATTATTCATTTACACAGGTTTTGTTTGGGAGTAAGTCCACAAAAGTCAGTGGAGATACTCTAGAGCTGACTCATTGCCTTTGTATGTGAGTAAATTCTTGGCTCCTGGGATATAATTGTCTGTTCTAATTATCAGTCAGAACATTAGAATGGAATAGAATAGACTATTTCAGTTGGAAGGGACCTACAATGATCATCTGGTCCAACTGCTTGACCAATTCAGGGCTGACCAAAAGTTAAAGCATGTTGTTAAGGGCATTGTCCAAATGTATCTTAAACACTGACAGACTTGGGGCATGGGCCACCTCTCTAAGAAGCCTGTTCCAGTGTTTGACCACCCTCTCAGTAAAGAAATGCTTCTTAATGTCCTCTCCTGGTGCAGCTTTGAACCATTCCCATGCATCCTATTGCTGGATACCAGGGAGAAGAGATCAGCACCTTCCTCTCCACTTCCCCTCCTTAGGAAGCTTAGAGAGCAATGAGGTCACCCCTCAGCCTACTTAATAATAGCTCTGCAAGAGTTATTTCATAGAATCATAGAATGTTGTGAGTTGGAATGGACCCACAAGGATCAAGTCCAGCTCTTGCCCTAGCACAGGACCATCCCAAGATTCAGACCATGTGTCTGAGGGTGTTGTCCAAATGCTTTTTGAATATTGTCAGGCTTGGTGCCATGACCACTTCCCTGGGGAGCCTGTTCCAGTGCTCCAGAAGATGAACAAGAATAGAAACTCCAGAATTCAGGGAAGGAAATAGAAATGGCTCTTCTCTTACACTGCCTTACAGTTTTCCTTATCCTGCTCTACCTGATTTTATTCAAAAAACAGGATGTATACCTGTAGCAAGAGAGAGCTACATCATCTTTTGGATTTTGCAACTACTTATTTAGCTTCTATTCATTCTAAAGGTCACGAACAACAAACAGTCCAGAAATATTCATCCATCAAATTGTAACACATGCTGCCTATTATATGGTTGCAGTCATCCACTATCAAAAGTACAAGAGGGGATGGGAAACACTTCCCAGAGCAGCTAGCGCAAATGATGCTAATAACTGAATTGAAAACTCGCAGGGACATCAGTAAGCTTTATACCTACATCAGCTTATCCAGGTGTCAGAAGTCGTAAGCTTCATAAAGCAATAGAGAAACAGCTATTTCTTTTTTTTCTAGGTACTGTGGCTGTGTCAATATGATAAAATGAAGTATTTCTGTGAACATTCCCAGGGCTGTTTAATTTACTGAGAGAGCTGTAGCTGATACAGAGATATTCTCTAGATTGCAGAAAGAATGAGAAAACTGGACTGCTAGAAATAAATACATTGTGGAAGTATAACAGAGTACTGCAGTTGTCCTCCTACACAAGCTGTGGTTTTGTCAGATAGTTCCCATCTTTCAGGCATCCAGGTTGATTATGCTTTGAGCTCTCACCTTCTGGACAGTTGCTGTTCTCCTAAGATTTTGTTGGTGAGGAAAAGGGGAAATTTCTTTGCTTCTCAGAGAATAATTATCCTTGAAGAACTGCTAATAGCCAAAAATATGCTGTCAGTGTGGAAGGCAGAAAACTAAACTGAAGTGGTTCTTCCATATGGTCAGTTGAATGATCCCAGTGAATCTCTAGAGGGTTCTGTAAATAAGATATTCTCTATTGGAAGTAATCTGGCCAGAGTTCCTATGCATATGTTGTAAAAATATTCTTTTTTTCTCCATCCTCATCTGAAAGCATAGCTCTGGACTTTAGTTGATACACTGCTTCTAGCTGCCTTTGTTATGATTCTTTAGTATGTTGTTCTTTCTGGATTTCCAGTCCGTCATGTTATTCTCCAGTCAGTCCATTTCTATGTAATGGCATTAACTGTCTTAAGAGCTCACAGGGAGCTTTCTGCACCTTCTGTGTTAGGTTTAAGTGTTCAAGTTTTCCATCTCAGTGCTCAAATCTCTTTATAACTCCACTTCCACAAATATTTTTTCCCCACCTTTTTTTTT
>NW_010300150.1:0-14682 GCF_000700745.2 Antrostomus carolinensis | reverse complement strand
TATTTTATTTTATTTTTTACATTTTGCATTTCTACCAATGAACAGCAGCAGTCTCATGGGATCAGATCCCCTAATAATAGAGGGAAAATGGAAGTTGAGCAGAAGCACCCTAATCAGAAAAAGCTTTATGTTGGGAATTCCTAAAGAGCCTGTGACAGCCCAAATCTCAATTCCTGATAGGAACTGAGTGCCAGACACTCAACTCCACTGGAATTATGGTAAGATAATGGTTGGTTTTAATTTTGAAATTATAGTTCATAGAATCATCGGATGTTGTGAGTTGTGAGGGACCCACCAGGATGATGGAGTCCAACTCCTGTCCCTGCACAGGACAAGCCCAACATTCACACCATGTCCCTGAGGGCACATGTTGGCCAAATGCTGCTGGAATCTTGTCAGGCTTGGTGCCATGAGCACCTCCCTGGGGAGCCTGTTCCAGTGCTCCACCACCCTCTGCCTCAAGAACCTTTTCCTCATGGCCAACCTCACCCTCCCCTGCCACATCTTCCTGCTATTTCCTCTGCTCCTGGCATTGGTCTCCAGTACTTGTTGAAGTCATTATGGCCTTCTAAATCTTTGCATCTCCTCAAGTGCCAGATGTGGACATGAACAAGCTTGCCTGGCTGAATATTCTGCAGTCCCCATGACCTCCAGGAAGGAGATCTTCCTTGCAACTGCATTAACATTTTAACAATTAATTGATGTCTGCATTAAAGAAATATCAACACTGGGGAATTTTCCCCTAAAGAGAAGGGTAGGGAAACGTCCCACTACATTTTCTTTAAGTTTTCAGTTGTTATTTCAAAGTGCAGGAAATTGCTATTCAGCCTCGAGAGAGGAGATTATCACATGAACCCTCAAACGGAGCAGAAAGCACTAAAAAGTTATTGTGAGAATAATTGGTTCTTTAATGTAAAAAAATTGAGAATGTGCAGAGGCAACAAGAAAGGAATTAAAACAACTTTGCCAACACCCGTTCACACGCAAAAATACCTAAAAATACCAATCCTGAAAGCAGGATACACCAGAGCCATTATATCAACAGGGAATCATTCCACAGCCCTAATCCAGCATCTGTTATCTCTAAAAACATGCTGCCATGAATTCCCTGTGCTCTGGAGGAAAATGTGACTTGAAAAACACCACTATTCATTGATTCCACAAATTAACTGCTAATCCAAGAGTCCTGATTATGATTAGGCTGCTAATCAATTTCTTTGATAGGAAGCTTTTTCAATTTTCCAAATTACAGTTCATCTCTTCTCTCTCTTTTTCACTTGTTTCACCTAATTGACTGTTTTTCCTACCAGTGAAAAGCAAGATCTTCCTTTCTTAATTGCCTCTTGACCCTTCGTCACTCCCCAACGTGGTTGCCTTTAGAGGTTCTTCACCATGAGAAAAATTAAAATGCTATCAAAGCATTAAAAATATTGTTTGGCCCAGAGGAAAATTCCCAGCATGTCTGTGAAACCTTCAGAGTTATATTTACACAATTATGCTGGGGAAAGTCTGACTCCCCAGTATCCTGGATTGCCCTTCAGTTAATACATGGAGATGAGCAACCTCCCTGGTGACTCTGAAAAACTGGTTCAGTAATTGCTGATCGCAACACCAGCAATGAGATGTCATGTCCTGGTGTGAGCTGGGCCAGAGCTGGTTCTGTTCAGCAGCTGGAACAGCGCTGGGGGTTGGGTTCAGCTGGGATTTGTGAGGAGAGAAACGCTGAGAACATCCCCGTGTTGCATTTGTGTCCCTGGCACTGAAGGACTTTGTGTTTGTCCGTCTGCAAGCGCAAGATCTCAGGGGGGAGGAATATTGCCATGGATCAGCTCCATGGGCATTGGGCTCTGCCAAGGGGCTGTTCCATCTCCTGTCCCCCATGGGCAGGAGATCCATGAGGGGCTCTTCCTCTCTTGCTCTCTCTGGCTTTGGCTCGGGCTCTGGCTCTCCCGGGATTGCGGTTTCGGGTCGGGATTGTGGCTCCTGCGGGATCGTGATCTGGGAACGGGCCGGGCTTGGTGGGTGGGTGGTGAGCAATGGCACTGGGTGTCACTCATCTGCATATTTTATTATTATTATCCGTATTATTTTAAGTTTTCTTTTATTTCCCTGATTAACTTGTTCTTCTCTCCCCCTATGAGTCTCCTTCCCCTCGCCCCCCAATTCTCTCCCCTATCCCCTGGGTGGGGGCAGTGAGTGAGCGGCTGGGTTTGGCTGCCAGCCCAGTGGAACCACCACACATCTGCAGTGCATGAATGAGCTGTGCTGCCACTGGAGCAGCGCAGATGTCCCTAGCTAGTCCAGGAGTCATTGAGAAGATGTCTTTCCTCACCTCAAGGTGAGATTTCTAAAGCAACATGTTATGAAAAGTAAGGAAACAGCTATCTTCTTGGAGAAACTCTCCATATTGCAACATGCTCTCTACTTCTCCCTAGTTGAGTCAGCGATGAATCACAAACTCAAAGATATTAAATTTTTATTTTTTTTTTTTAAAGGAAAAACTCTACCTGGGCTGCTAATGCTTGGAATAAGAAGACAGGACTGGATAACACTCTTTTTCCTTCCTCTCATGAAGCATCCATTCCTTGGTTGAACAGACCCACCCCCACCTCTCTCCACCCTCCTCCAAGGGACTTGCACAGAGCCAGAAGGTCTCCCCTCAGCCTCCTTTTCTCCAGGCTCAACACCCCCAGTTCCCTCAGCCACAAGGGAACTCAGCACACTTGTGCTCCAGACCCTTCCCCAGCTCCGTTCCCTTCTCTGGACACGCTCCAGCACCTCCATGTCCTTCTTGGACTCAGGGGCCCAACACTGAACCCAGCACTCCAGCTGCAGCCTCACCAGTGCCCAGTGCAGGGGGAAGAGAACTTCCCTGGTCCTACTGGCCACACTGGTGCTGATCCAGGCCAGGATGCCCTTGGCCTTCTTGCCCACCTGGGCACTCTGCTGACCCATGTTCAGTCAGCTATGTATGAAATATCTCACAATGTCCATGTGGTTTAACCATGTGGTTGGGTTACTTCTCCTCCTGCCCTTTCATGCTCCTCTAGAGAGTGGATGATTTCCATTGAGGCTCTCCTGAACACTGACTTCTTTAGGAACCTACACAGCTCTGCCCAGTTCTCTTCTGCTTTTTGCATCAACACAAAGGACACTTAGAAACCCCTCCTTGATGCCTGCATCTTGTGCTTTCACCCCTCAGACAGCCTCACTTTGTCTGCTTCTCAGCTGATCCCAAAAGGGAGTCGTGAAGCAGGAGCCACCGCTGTGTAATTACACCATGGAGCAAGGCTGCAGCAGAAGATCAGCTCTTTGCCTGGAGAAGTGTTGTGCTGATGCACAGCAGCTATCTAACAGGACTGCAATCTCTTGGTATCAGTTTGATGTAAGTAAGCAGTGACAATCATCATGATTAAAAGGACTATGGATTTTTTTTTGCCAAAAGCACTAAGTACCCCCTCCCTTTTCTTCACAAGTGCCTTTCTAGTAGGCGGGCGGTTGAAAACCCGTGTGAGAACTCTCTTTTCTAGCTAACACGCTTTTTTAAAATAGCAGGTTTTAACAGATGAGCCATGTCGAGTTTGTACCCATCTATTTCAGAATATTTCAAATATTCTCTGAGCGCAAAGACGAGAAGGTCACGCCGTTTTCCCCATGAATGGAGAACGCACATGCACTCCCAGCTGATGACAGGCACAGCATTCAAGTACTCTGTGATCAATCACAGCTGAGTGGAAGTTGAGTCATTCCCATAAGCTGTAAAAACCAGGCTTGGCAGCAACGTGCCAAGAGGATTTTTTTCCTGTAGCAGAGAAGCCAGTGAACCTGTACACACTGTACAGGTGAGCAAGCTGTGGGCCACGCTGCATTTATGGTTGCCAATCTGAGCCAGCTCTGCTACTCTAGGAAGAAAATGGACTTTGAGAAAAGAGTTTTCCAGCACAGATTTAGAAACAGGTGGCCTGGGGGAATCTTTGCCATAGAAACAGGGAGATGACTGGATGGACATCTCTGTAGCAGCTTGACTTCCCTTTGGTCTTGACCTGTGTTGGTAAAGCCACTGGTGGTGGCCAGGCTCACTTCTTTCCCAAGCCATTTGTTCCTCTGTCCAGCTCTGCCTTCCTGTGGGTGACCAACTCCAGCCTTCCCCAGGCTGCTGTGGTGGCCATCGTCCTTCTTACCCTTTTGCCATTGTCCTGGTTTCACTGGGACAGAGCTAATTTTCTTCTCGGTAGCCAGAAGAGCTGTGTGTTGGTTTCAGTGTGGGATTAATTATAAGAAGAATGTTGATAATGTACAAGGACATCGTGTTTTGCCAGTTTGCAAGTGCAAAGGGCTGGGAGGGGGAAGCGCAGTAATTAGCAAACCCCCAATTGGCATTTGGCTCTGCCAATGAGATATTTCATCTCCTGTCCCCCATGGGCAGGACATTGCCCAGGGCTGAGCGGAAAGCTGGGGATTCTCTCGGGGATGGCTCTGGCTCACTCTTCTAAGATTGTGGTTTCAGATTCAGGGTTCCTTTTCACTCCTCCAGGATCACTATCAGCAGGTGGTAAGTAATTGTGCTCCCCATCACTCATTTATATACATATTTATTATTGTTATCACTCATTTGCATATTCTATCACTATTATTATCATTATTATTTTAAGTTTTCTTTTATTTCCATGTTTAAATGGTTCTTATCTCACCCTATGATTCTCCTTCCCCTTGCCCCCAATCCTCTCCTCTATCCCCTGGGTGAGGGCAGTGGGTCAATGGCTGTGTTGGTTGCTGGCCAAGGGCCAGTCCAGTGAAACCATCACATGGAGCAACAGAATATTAAAGCAAAACCCTGCCAAGGCCAATATTCGCTGCCTCATCCTCCTCAGACAACACGTTATGGGCCCTGTAACAGGTGGGATGAGATTGTAACTGATGTGCCGCAGTCATGATTGTTGTGCTTGAAATTAAAGTATCTGAAAAACCAAAATTAGTCTTTTCTGTGATGTTCAGGCTTGGAGTGGTTTGTAGAAATGTCAGGAGCCTGTCTATCATGCTGCTGCATCGGTATATGATGAGTAAAGACATATTCAAACACAAGCTCAAAGTAAAAGTAGCTGAAACTTTAGTAGCCTTGCAAGTTACTACTGCAATGGCCTCAAGTTGCTCCAGGGGAGGTTTAGATTGGATCTGAGGAAAAACTTCTTCACTGAAAGGGTTGTCAGGCATTGGAACAGGCTGCCCAGGGAGGTGGTGGAGTCACCTTCCCTGGTGGGATTTAACAGACAGGTAGACAAGGTGCTGAGGGACATGGGTTAGAGGTGGAATTGGTAGTGTTGGGTTTATAGTTGGACTTGATGATCTTAAAAGTTGTTTCCAACCACTACAATTCTATGATTCTATTCTATGATTCTAAGTTAGCAAATTATTTACCAAACAACTAAGGCTGTGAGGTCCAAACATGCCCATAAACACCATCCTTCTGGATGAAGGGAACACAAGGTGAGAACCTGTCCTAATGGGATGGTTGCTATTGGTGTCATCAATCAAAAGTATTAGATGTCACCAACTATAAGGGGTGGGAATCAGGTGCAATATCCCTCTGTCATTTCTCTGCAAACCTTTTTAATAAAAAAAAACCCCAACAAACAAACAAAAAAAGCAAAACCAAACCCACTTTCTTGCATCTGTTGTTGTCCCTTAGACAAAGAGCCATCCACCCAACATTCATAACAGCCTGGGATGAGGTCTGGTCTTGGTTCAACCAGTATCAGTTGGAGGAAGTGCACAGAGCAATGATTTTAATCTTTCAGGCATTTTGAAACTCTCAACCCAGTCTCAGTTACTGCGTTACCTGGAGCAGAAAGCAATTTTGATTTTCAATTTCTGGCCTTTCGGAGCAGGTTGAGTGAAGAACTCTTTCCTGGGAGGAAACCCCTGTGTGTACAAACAGGTCCTGATTTTTATGAAGATGAGCAGTATTTCTGACAAAGTCACTGGAGCCAGACCAGGGCGGGGCTGGTGTTAACACGAGGAAAATCCAGCAAAGGAAAATCCTTCCTGTTTCCAAAGGATATTAATTAATTGATGGACCAAAAGCAGTGTTTTATGGAGAAAGTTACATTTCTTTCTATTTTTCCTTTTTTCTGCAGTTCAGTCTGTCTCTAAAGAGAAGAGGTGGACCCTCCTCCTGTCCCTCTGTGACCACGATGAACATCCTCTGACCTGGACATCCTTTTAGTGTCTCTCTCCTCATCTCTGTCATGACAATAAACACCCTCCTGACCTTAAATGTGAAGTGCTCAGGGATCTGTTATATTTTTCCAGACAATTTTAGAAATATTACTATTAAAAAAAAAAATAGCAAAACATTCCAGAGAAGTACAACTCCCTAAATAAAAAAATATTAATTTCCAAATAAATCTCTTTGTTCTCTTGCTCTGACCTTGTCCTTCTTGCAACCCCTCTCAACATAATTCCTGAACACGTGCATCATGTTTGGTACCCAACTGTTTATGTCTATTTTGCATGCAGTCCTTTGCACTGAATTAAATCACTTCTCACTCTGGGTTCTTTTTTCCTCACCTTTCCAGGCCTATGTATTGCCCAGCAGCGTTTTTTCCCTCCTCAATTAACCTTATGTTATTTCTTTCCTTGGGCAAAAATACCTTATCCTGCAAAATAAATGTCCCTTCTGATACTGTTTGCTCTTCTAATAATTACTTCATTATTTTTTTTCCCCTTTCATTTTTATAAGATGGCCTAAAAAAAACCCCCAAAAAGCAGTCTAGCTTTATTAATTAAATGTGGCTTTAAAAAAACCCCATAAAACACTAATAATATTTTTATGTGCAGAATTTAATTCTTATTGATTTTCAAGTAGATGATGTCAGTAAGCAAAAATAAGTTGCATGGTTTTTAATAAGATTTTTATTTTCTTGCCGTGATGGTGGTCCAGGAATAGAAAAGATTCTACAGGAAATATTTTGCTGATTTCTCTGGGAAAAAGAAAAAGGCACAAAAAGTGCAAAACAACAACAACAACAAAACTTAAGAATGAGGCAAAGTGAAGGAAGGAAATGAAATAAATAATGACGCTGCCTAGAAATATATGTGGGAGCCTAAATCATTATCTGCAAGGACAAGTGATTAAAAGCAGGAATAAGCTAAGGCATTGCTTTTTTATTTGCTTTTAATATAAATATAAATAAATATGAATAGAAAGACCTAAATGCAGTAACGAAAATAAGTTAAAAAAACCAAAAATTAGCCTGTTGAGAAATTAGTAAAATTGTTTTTCTAATAATACTAATATATTGCCATAGTATAATTATTTTATTAATAATACTAATATATTGCCATAGTATAATTTTAGGATCACTACCACTTTGTATTTCAGGCATCTGGCCCTTTCTGTACTACAGTATTTTTACTCCTGTCGACACTAATATATAAACACAAGGAATAGAGAGGTGGGGTGAGATATATTTAATGATATGAATGAAGAGAAGTGCACCAGGTGACATTAGCTGAGGATTTGGTGCTTCAATCATTATTCCAATGTGCTGTGTATAAATCAGTATATAAGTGAGGAGAGAGGTGATGTATAATGCCATGTATATGCATTTATGGAAAGACCTGGATGTTGACTTCACCGAGCCACAACCATTCACACCAGCTGTGAATCTGTTTGGAGTAATAGATGAGAGTAATAAATGTGTGAATTAATGCTAAAGGTTTTCCCTAGAGTAAGCATCTAGGGGACAGCAGCAGCAGCCGCTGTAAATCCAGGGAGCTGTACTGACAGCAGGAAGCTGCCTATTGAAAACTGATATTAATCGCAGTTATTCAAGCTTTTAAACCAGGTTCCCAAGTTCTTCATACGTCCTGGCATGGTTGCTCATCACATCATAGTGTTATTTAACTACCCAATGATTTATATGTGTGTATTTATAAATACATATCTAAATATATTACATACAAATGATAGAATGGTTTGGCTTGGAAGGGATCTTTAAAGGTCATCTAGTCCAACCACACATATTTATATCCATATACATTCGTATACATGCATATATATCTCTCTACACCTACAGGTCTTTGTTGAGCCTGGAGAAAAGGCGGCTGAAGGGAGGACATGGAGGTGCTGGAGCGTGTCCAGAGAAGGGCAACGGAGCTGGGGAAGGGTCTGGAGCACAAGTGTGCTGAGTTCCCTTGTGGCTGAGGGAACTGGGGGTGTTGAGCCTGGAGAAAAGGAGGCTGAGGGGAGACCTTCTGGCTCTGTGCAAGGAGGTTGTAGTGAGGTGGGTGTTTGTATCTTCTCCCAAGGACCAAGGGACAGGACAAGAGGAAATGGCCTCCAGTTGTGGCCGGGGCAGTTGAGATGGGATGTGAGGAAGAATTTCTTTGCTGAAAGGGTTCTGAGGCATTGGAAGGGGTTGCCCAGGGCAGTGGTGGAGTCCCCATCCCTGGAGGGATTGAAGAGTCATGTAGACATAGTGCTGAGGGACATGGGTTAGTTGGGGACTTGTCAGTGTTGGGTTCATGGTTGGACTCGATGAGCTGAAAGGGCTTTTTCAATGTGGACCATTCTGGGGCGATTCTGTTTTAGCTGGCGGGCATGTTGAAAAGCTCCCTCTTGGCTTCATCCACTGAGAGCTTCCCACGTGGCTTGTGGGATCTGGACTCGTGTTTTTGCAGCTGGGGGAACATTATAGCCTGCCTTCTCTGCAGCTATAGGTGAATGCTAAGAACCACATTTCACTTTTAATTCGTACTCGATGGCATAAAGCGCCCGCTGGGAAAGCGTTTGCTCTGCAAGCTGATGAGTGATTAGTTATACATGGGTGTTTTTATATTTCTGAAGAGATGGTAGACAGAGTGGCTGCAACTGCATTTTGATTCGATAATTGGGCTTGAAGGATTCTTAAATCTATGAAAATGCTTTTCAGTCTTTAAAAAGGTGGTTTAAAGCCCCTTTATGTTTGATTTTGACAGCTGCTGGTATCATTACAGTAAGAGATCAGATAATCAGCTGGGGAAGTTCTTGAGAAGTTTGATACTGTTTTTTACCAAGGAAATGCTCCCCACCAGGAGTGTCTCTTTTATACTAACTCCATATTACTGATTCACTGTAATAAAAATGAGATTATTTTTTGTTGTTGAATCATAAAATTACAGAATAATTTGGGTTGGAAGAGTCCTTTAAAGGTCATCTAGTCCAACCCCCCTGCAGTGAGCAGGGACATCTTCAACCAGATCAGGCTGCTCAGAGCCCTGTCCAACCTGACCTGGAATGTTTCCAGGGATGGGGCTTCTACCACCTCTCTGGGCAACCTGGGCCAGGGTTTCACCACCCTCAGTATAAAAAAATTTCACTAATTGTTCCAAGGAAAAAGGCCACATTGAAAAGCTGAACTGTGCCCTGGAGAGCAGCCATGCATCATGAACATGCCTGGGATTGGTGACCCAGGATGGAGCAGCTCCCAGGAGCACCAGGACTCTGTCTGCTCTCTGGGTAACTGCACTGGCTACTCTGTGCATCTCCCTGCCTCTTGGGTTAGCAACTGGCACCAACATTTTACTTATTTTTGTCCATACATCCAGGTTTTATGTGCAGAGAGAAGAGGGTTAAAAAAAAAATACTTATCATAGAAATGTTGGTTGGAAAATTTGGTTTTGTCCACCTAACATTTAGTTTTAATGTCCACAATAGCTTGTTCTTCACCAAAAGCCCTTCGTAACTGAAAAGAAACCATGTAATGAAATTAATATATTACCACTAAAAAAGAATCCTTAAATAATCAGTTATTTATCATTGATGATGAGATCTCATCTCAATCTCCTCTTCTCCAGGCTGAACAAACCAAGCACTTTCAGCCTCCCCTCATATGGCTTCCTTTCTAAACCCTTCACCAATTTTGTTGTCCTTTTTATACAGCCAAATTCCAGGGGTTTGTCAGCTAGAAAGTATATCATAGAATCATAGAATGGTTTGGGTTGGAAGGGACCTTAAAGCTCATCCAGTTCCAACCCCCCTGCCAGCAGCAGGGACACCTTCCACTAGACCAGGTTGCTCAAAGCCTCATCCAGCCTGGCCTTCAACACTTCCAGAGAGGAGCAGCCACAGCTTCCTTGGGCAATATCTTAGAGTCTGTTGCATGATCGAAAAATATCAAGTCTTTGGAGTTATAAATTCTCCTGATGGAGCTTTGCATTTGCTTTGTACAAGGCAAGCTCACTCTGACAGTTCCTGTAGGTTTTCAGTGAGAACTACAGCCCATCAGTTATACTGCAGGTGGGATTCTTCTTTTTTTTTTTTCCAAAAAGAACAGAAAATCTCTCTAGTCTGTGGGAGAATCAGAGCAGTAAGTCCCATTGCAGGGCTGAAATCATTCCATCAGCTCACCTCCAGACCTGCTGCATTGGGCTGCCAGCAGTCAGGGAGGGACAGTTACTCGAAGAGCTACCAGTGTGCTGTGATCCCAAAGGCAGGGAAAGAAACATGGCTTGGTTCCAACTCTTACAGGATCCATGCCAGATCCTCAGCTGATTAAACCAGCAAAGCTTCATCAGCATCCCTGACAACAAGGATGCCTGATACACTTGAAATGAAGATGTTTGTGAAGTACTTGATGAGGGTTCCCAGCAGGTCTACAGGCTCCACCCTGGAGAAGGTGAGAAAGATCTTGAAGGTCAACTCATGGAGCTGAGTTTTAGGGACAAAGTAACCCCCCTGTCCAGGGACTTCATCCACCCACCTACTGGTGACCTCCAGGAAAGAGCTGAGCGGGGGTTAAAGGCAATACTTGGGCTAAGATTGATGCTCTGAGTAGATGAGCTGGATGGCTCATTTAGTGCTGAATTTCATGTAAGAACAGCTGTTACTCTTAAAATCAAACATTAGGAAGCAAATCCCGTCCAGGGCTAATATACTGGTTTAATCCTCAGAGAAAGGGATATCATGTGCCACTTCTTCAGCTAGACAAACGTAGTGTATTTCTAAATCTTCAAAAAGCAGTCTAGTGGTAGGATGGAAATTATTCTTATAAAATTAACTGGGGAGGTGGTAGAACTTCCATCATTGGTTACCAGGAAAATTATCCAACATAAAGAAGGATATGAGAGGAACTGATTCTGCTAGAGGTGAGAAGGACAGAGAGTGATGGACCAGATATCCTGCTAAGATACCTTTGGCATGCATCTGCTGACGTTTTATTTTGGGATTCCTACCCACAACTGAATGATCAAGAACAACACAGGATGAAGTTGATGTCCTGTGTGGTAGTCCTTTCTCAGCTGATACCTTTAGAAGCTGTTTTATGTGTAAAGAAAAGTCAGCATTTTATACAATGAGCAAGAAGAACATCTTTACTCCTTGTGCTCATCCTCTTACCAGCAATAAATCAGCTGAGGCATACTTTATTTTATATTAATTCTAGTCTAGATGGATGTCTCATCTGCCATCTTCCCCAGTCCTTCCACTGAAACAATCAAAACCAGCAGATTGCCTTGCACAAATTAAAACAATAATGGTGCAGCTCTGGATCAGAATTTGTATCAGCAAAAAACATGAAGTGTGTGTTTTTTTGTTTGTTTAACTTCTCTTGCTCCTCAGAATTAAACTCGAAATCAAATAAGCTAGTTTCTTGGCTGTTAGGTTGTGTTCTTCCTCTGCACCTGGCAACAGGACCAAGAAGATTTCCCAGGCCCTGTCTCTGCATTGATGTTCATGGTAAAACTTCTTCCCTTAGTAATGAAAATAAAAACTAAGCAGGTGAGGAGACTTCTGGTGGGAATAAAGACCCAAAAACATGAATCAAAGGATGTGTTCCAGACTCTGTGTTTGCTTCCCACTGACCTCCGAACAGAGAGGACAATATGACCTCGGTGAATGCTTGTGGTTGCAATTCTGCTTCACACCTACCCCTTGAGCTCCTCACCCAGCCCAGACAGCCAGGGAACAGCTTTCTCTTGTCTTGTGGGTGTCCTTGAGAAGATTGCTGGGTACAAACCATTTCCGAATTTTCAGCTATTATTTCCACAGAAAAGGGATATATCATATGTTACACTTAAATTTACCTCTGGCCTTGGTAAAAATAAAAGTCAATAAAATTTGTATTTGCCCAAGAATTTATTGGGCAGTAGCACATGTATTTTAGATAGAAACAAAAGACCATCCATACCTCTCACCTCCTCTACCCAGTTCTTCTCTGGGTTCCTTCCTATTCAGTCCTTACCCCCCAGCCCTGATCAAAGCATTTGCTTGATTTTTAATTAAACCAGGACAATATCCTCCATGCTCCCTCCTGATGGATGTACTGGTTGTATCTTCCTGTCCAGTCAGCAACACAAACTGTTCAGACACTTCTCTGGTGCTTAAGTTACTCTAAACACAGATTAGTGGTTTAAGTGACTATTTAGCAACATACCTTCACTTGACAGGTGAGAATTATTTTTTTATATTTTTGAAGATTAAAATATCGAAGGGAAAATTCAGAAGATTATTTCTGAGATTTGCCACAGATATTACAAGTAAACTGAAAAAAAATGTACTTTTATTTAAAAAACTGGATTCAATACTCTTCAGTGGAATCTAGCATCGACTGATGGTGTAAGGCTGTGCTGCTCTTTTTGAATTGGTGTTTATTTCAAAAGTGTTTCCTACTGCAGACAGTCATGGACAAGAAAATCTGTAAAACAATATTGGTATTTAGGAAAGTGGACTCCAGCTTGTCTGTTTTCTGCCTAAATGAAGACTAGACTTGGACATTTTGTTACTAAGACATAAAGTATTGAAGGAATTGCAGTCTGAAATAAGACACACTTTTCCTCAGCTGTGATAAGGAAACATCTGTCACTCCTCTGTTGTTTCCCTCCCACATGTACCATGCAGTTTTGTAGCTGCTTTAATGTGCTTTAGAATCATTGAATGGTTTGGGTTGGAAGGGACCTTAAAGCTCATCCAGTTCCAACCCCCCTGCCAGCAGCAGGGACACCTTCCACTAGACCAGGTTGCTCAAAGCCTCATCCAACCTGGCCGAGAACACTTCCAGGGAGGAGCAGCCACAACTTCCTTGAGCAACCTGTTCCAGTGTCTGACCACCCTCACAGTGAAGAACTTCTTCCTAATATCTCATCTAAACCTCCCCTCTTTCAGCTTAAACCCATTTCCCCTTGTTTTGTCATTAACTGCCCTTATGAAAAGTCCCTCCCCAGGTTTCTTGTAGCCCCTTCAGGTACTGGGAGGCCACTATAAGATCTCCCCAGAGCCTTCTCTTCTCCAGGCTGAACAGCCCCAACTCTCTCAGCCTGTCCTCACAGCAGAGCTGCTCCAGCCCTCGCATCATCCTCGTGGCATCCTCTGGACTTGTTCTGGTTGCTCCAGGTCTCTCTTGTGATGGGGGCTCCAGAACTGGACGCAGTATTCCAGGTGGGATACTTTGCTTCTTTGCATTGAGTTATGGGTCAAACAGTCAATAATGGGTGTGTATATTTTGCCCTCAGTCCTCTGCCTTCCTCGAAGGACAGCTTCACCAGCAATTCCTCAACAAGTCATGAGACAAATACTCGGTAGTTCTATTGCTGTGGTTGGAATAAGGCTCTTCAGTCTGTAGGCTTTGCCTTGAATTCAATTATACCAAACTGTTCTCTCAAGCTTGTGCATACAATTTGAAGGACTTGATGATTGGAAAGACTTGATGATGGCGTTAACGAGGGTGTACAGGTCCACATCATGTTCAAACGGTCCTGCTATTTCATTGTACTAGATCAGTATTTTATTCCAAAGAATGCTTAAAAATACTGTTTCTAATATATTTTTTTATTATTATTATTATTTTTCAGCTGTGATTTAATACAAATTCCGTGAGTTGCATGGGTTTTTTTTTTTTTTGCTGAAGTGGATCATTGTCCAAAGAATCAAGGCTGCTTTAATCATTTCAGAACTCAGCGTGAGCCAGCCATCAGCTGTTAGAAACAGCTTCACAAATACGTGACTCAGGCAAAGAAAGGAAAAGAGCACATTCTGGCATAAGAAAACTAAAGAAAAGCTTTATGAATTTTTTTTTTTTTCACAGTCAAAATATTCCACCCTGTGGAGCACACGCTCCCCAGAGAATATTCCGTTCAAAGCCACTCAGTATGTGCTGTGCCTTCAGACTTGTCAAGTGTCCTAACGCCTTTGATGACAGGGTAATCCAATTGATCCTGACAATCTGACATAGATTTTCCTTTTACAAGAATTTTACCACCACTTCAAAACATGTTCAACTCCAAGGCCATGACTGATGATGAAAAAAAAAACCACCCACCAAAAAAAAAACCAAACCCAACATTGGTATTTTATTATCTTCCATTGGTATTTTATTATCCTCCATTGGTATTTTAATTAATTATCTATTGTAAACTGAAATTCAGGTGATAAAGATGATGTGTACTTTGTATGGAGCCTATACAACAAGTACAATACTCAAATGAATACTCAAAATGAACAATATTTCTTGGTCAATGCAAAATTTTCCCTCCTCTTTGGATAATAAATTCTCCTGAGATGAGAATTGCCCATCTCTCTGTACACTCTTCTGTTTCAAGCAATCTGGAGAAGTGACTCCAGATTTCACAGGCAAAGTGCAGATTTCATAGGTAAAATATCTTGTGATTCCCAGTTGGATTGTCTCCTCTAAATCCAATAACATGGAT